>NW_026715337.1:0-32910 GCF_029784015.1 Lycium ferocissimum | reverse complement strand
GTGTACTCGTACTTATATCGTGTATGCTTGAAGAACGTGTGTTCACTCGCATTATTTACTTAAGGATTGTTCTAAGTCCCCGTGTGTACATTTATGTTTCTCCCGCCCAGGGCCGCAGTAATGAGCTTGATCGTGGTTTCTTCTCTAAATTAAGCTATGGTTATTATTTGTTATCGCTTTACATACTCAGTACATACTCCGTACTGACCCCCTTTCTTCGGGGGCTGCGTTTCATGCCACGCAGGTACACCCGTATGAAGAGAAGACTTGCTAGAAGTTGTTCTACGGGATTGGGCGAGCTCCATTTTCGTTCCTCGGAGTGTTGCCAGTCAAGCACTTATGTCATGGTAATTGTATATCCTAGAGACTTGCAGACAAGGTCCTGTGGATTGGGTGTCGAGGAACGCGAATCGGTTATAGATGTTAAAAGGGTGTGTATTTCCCGTATATTGTCGATGGTAAAAAATTATGTGATTGATCATAGGTTTTCATAATCCGTATAAAGACAAAGGATTCTATTTTGAAAAGTTTCATGTTTCTTAAAAATTTTCGAAATGACAGGTTTTAGTAACGCGAACGTTTAAGGGTTCGCTCGACTCTGAGGAGGGTCGGGTGCCCATCACACCCTAGTAAGGTCGGGTTGTGACAAACATCTTGATGTTAGCATTCTTAATATGGTCAAGCTATGGTCCCTATGTCTTTTGTATGATTGGATTTTAAATGTTGCATAAAGTCTTTTGTTCTTTAAAGGACTTCGTATCTACGAACGCCCGTAACTTTCATAAACAGAACCGGATTGCTTCGAAACGTTCGTAGGAGATTCTATAACGAATAATATCTCCAACTTCCATAGGCGGGCTCGGATTGGTTTGATACTATCCCGGGCCCCCGAGACTTCCCTTTGTATAGTTCTAACGACTTTTTGAAAGAACTTAATATGGCTATCATCCCGACCCCCGAGTATGATTACTTACTTATCTGTTGAATCTGAAATGAGGATTTTATGCATATGATTTTGATACGTAACTATGATTTCTAAAGTTCGATTTGATATGTTCCCGAGTGACATTCGGAAGAAACCTGATTTGACTATTATCTTGGTTGTTAAATGATAGTTCGTTTTGGTTATTCTATTGAGTCTTTGAAGATGTTTTAAATTGCATATGGTTACCCACGATTCTGCTCGTGCGTATGGTTGTTACATCTTTCGTTGAGTCGTGGGCCGGTTATGTCATCGTGCGCACTATGCATATTCCGGGTGCATGCGTGTTGGGCGCGACGGGGTGGCGACCACGTTCGTCCGCGGTCCCATTACGGACCGCATATGATATATGATATGTTAATATGATGACATGATGATATGATGATTCTATTCACCGAGTCCCTCACTAGAGGGCCGAGTACGGTATATATATGTGATGATATGATGGCTATACATGATGATTATATGATCTCATTTATCGAGTCCCTCACTAGAGGGCCGGGACACGTTATATATGCATTTGTACATGATGATTATTTACTTATGTTTCTAAGTCCCATAATGAATTGAATATGATATTGACATGCGTGATTTGTGTTTCCAAAGTAAGTATTCTGATACCCTGGATATTGTACGCATTTTCTGTACTTCTTACTTGGTTATACCCCGTCCACTGTGTTTCATGCTTTACATACTCGCACATATTCCGCATCGACCCCTTTCTTCTAAATAAGTACGCCCGCAGGTACGTATACACGTTTTGGTGATCCGCCGGCTTAGGATTCCTCCTTCAGTCGTCTTGGAGTGCTCCCTTGCTCGAGCTCATATTTTGGCGTACTCTTTTGTTGTATATATGTATGTCTATTCGTGGGTACGGCGGGCCCCGTCCCGTCATATGATTCCGTGTTACTTTTTAGAGGTCCGTAGACATATATGGGTTGTGAATAGTTCGTTCTTCGGGGCGTTCGTATGATTTGTGCTCGGGCGGTCCCACTCGTATCGCCATGTACTTTATCGCTTGCGTTTATATATATATATATATGGAGATGTTCTGATTTATGATAGCCTTGCTGGTTTCTGTGGTATATGTTTGTACATGCGACACTTTGGAGACAACGTCTGATCTTTATATAGGTATAAGCTACTTGCGTGCTGATTCAGGTTAATGTGTGTGTTTGGGAGCCCGGCCTCGGCACTAGTCACGGACTTACGGGTTAGGTCGTGATAGAAGTGGTATCGCAGCGGTTCGTCTCTCGTAACGTCTACGACCGTGTTCTGTGAGTCTTGTTTATCGGCGTGTTGTGCACCACATCTATAAACGGAAGCTGCGGACATTTAGGATGTTATCTTTCCTTCGATCCTAGATCGTGCGATCGAGCCGTCTTATCAGATGACTCCTCCCCAACGACTTGGTGTTATGTTTTCGCCGATGCCTCCCAGAAAGCGATACCGCCGTAAAAGGCAAGTCGACGTTGTACGGGAGAGATCAGGCTGTGCCCGAGAGTTACTAGGGCCCCGTGCCAGCTCGTCCGAGACGTACTGTGCCCGCCGCGCGAGCTTGCTACACCGTCACCATCAGAGGAGCATAGGGCAGCAGCGACCGTAGATCGCGGGGACGGCCCACCGCCAGCCCCCGGTTCCCGAGCTTCTCCACCTCCTCCTCTGGGGCGGAGGATAGGCGAGAGACGCGGTCCGCCTGTCGACCGTACTCAGGTGGTAGCTCGGCTCGCAGGCACGGATTGGGAGGTGACCATGCAGACCGACTTGATAGTTTGAGGACCCGTGATTTCTTGCCTTGTAATCCTCCAGAGTTTTACGGGTCAAAGCCCGAGGAGGATCCCCAGGAGTTTATTCGACGTACGCGCGCGCACCGAGGATGATTAGAGCTTCGAGACCGAGTCAGTCCGTCGAGTCAAGCCATATCGCCGCGTGATGTAGCCGTTAATTGGTATGAGTCCTCCGGGAGTTGTCTAGGCGAGGATGCTCCTCCGTGCACAGCGGGGACGAGCTTACAGCAGGCCTTTCGGCCACTTTCTCGCTCCCAGACGAGGCGAGCCGTCGCGTGATAGATTCCTACGTCGAGACAGAGGGGCAGGAGTGTTCGAGAGTATAGCCTAGAGTTCGACTCATTGGCTAGGTATGCACCCACTATTGTAGCTGATATGACTGATAGGATGCATCGATATGTGATGGGGCTGGATCGTTACTTGGTTGATAGCTGTCTGGTGATGGCTTCCCAGCCTGGTATGGATATTGCTCGGGTGCAGGCCTATGCACAGGGGATGGAGGATCGACACAGAGGGCGTCAGCCCGACAGAGATCATGATAGGGGCCAGCCCAAGAGGGCTAGATCGACTGGTTATTCTGGGGAGTTCCGAGGCGGGCAAAAGGTCACGACCCAACCCCGCAGGCCGTGACTGGTACCCGAGCTGGGCACCCAGACGTGCCTATTAACCATAATCAACATACAAACAGGTTATGCGTATACAGAGTTCAACATCAGACTATAAAGTGACATAATCAAATCTTATACTTACAAATAGTGACACATCGCCCCGTAACAGTCACAAATACATATACATATATATACATTCCGCGGTCACAACATCCGGGAGAATATCATACACGAGCGTAAGGCCAACATCATACGTGGGCGTTACGTAATACGTATCACACAGACACAATGAAACGGTAACTACCCATAACCCACACGTATATGTCTACAGACCTCTAAGAGTCATAACGTAATCATATGACCCGGACAGGGCCCCGCCGTACCCATGAACAAACATATGTACAGATAATAGAAATGCCGCACTAAAAGGTATAGGCTCCGGATCAAAGGAGCACTTCAAGTTGGAACGTATATCCTAGACCGACGGACCCCAAGCGTGTACCCGTATCGCGCGTACGGGACGCACCCCCCCAAGAAAGGGGGGGGGGGTCAGTATGGAAAAATGTACTAAGTATACAAGGCATGAAATAAAATATAGTAAACGGAGTCATAATCAAAAATCGCAGGTGCAAAAGTAAATGCAACATTCAAAACATCAAAATGCTTTCAAAACATTTAAATGCTTACTCATAAAACTTAAGTCATGCATAAGGTTTCAGAACCGTGGTCGCCCGCCCGTCGTTGGCGCCACAACACATCATACTCCAAGGTTTTATATCTCCGTATCTCCATCACACAAGACATCATATATATACCACGGCACCCGCCAATAAAGGCGCGGCGTACCGACACATCATAACACCATTATCCACGGTTCCCGGCCAAAGGGGGCTCGGCGAACCGACACATCATACTCCGGAAATATAACATAATGCGCACGATAACATCCGGCCCCGGACTCGTGAAAGGAGTGACCATAGTGCACGAGCGCAGTCGCGAGAGACCATATGCAATCTTTAAAACATTTTCCAAAAAATGTAACGAAAAATCAAACAAATTATCGTTTAAGGGTCAAGACTTAATCATGCCAAATGTCTTTCGGATGTGCCGACCCCCATCCGAGCCCGACTACGAGAGTTAGGGGAAAGTTATGTCTTATGAGTTTACCTATTATGTTTTGGGGTGTTCCGAGCTCGTATGCGAAAGTTATGGACGTTTGAAGATCGGGATTCTTTTGTAGCAATATTCTTTTGTAAGGCCTTTGAAATTCAATCTTTCAAAACATAGGAGCCATAATTTAACTAAGTTGACTTGCGAATATTAAAAGCGAATAAAACTCATATGCTTGCTCGGATCATAGGAATGGAATCGCCTCGAGATTCGTAACTTAATCGTAGCTAAGACATGCCAATGAAGAAAAGGGTAAGCCTTGCATACCTTGCCTGCTTTCCGAGCTAATCCAAATTTATGTCGCGAACTTTCCAAGATCTACAATACGTCATTAAATATCAAACATTAGCTAAAGGCATTTAGAAACCCGATTTCAAGCGCACACTAAATTCTACGTAAATTTCGCTAAAGACTTCGTAACTACACCACCCCGAGAATTAAACTCGGCCAATTTCATCAACAACAATACCAACACAACATTATACAACATCAATCATTGATTCAAGATGCATTCTAGCATCAACAACCTTCTTCCACATAATGCGACGATATTCACTTATATTCAATTCAACCGCATAAAATCAAACTAACATCACTATTCACACGTTCAATTACTAATCCGAAATCATTCAAACGATATTCAAGAACACTATAAACAATTCATACAATATTTCAAACAATCCAACCAATGTGCCAACTTACCCGAAATGCACTCCAAACCCGAAAACAATACTAACATATTTTCTTCTTCCAAAACTCAAAAACTACATCAACAATATATATATTAACAATGTAATCATCCTAAATATAAAATTCACATAAGAGTTACATTGGCTCCCAAATCAGCCCACAACCATCACAACTTCAATTTAATTCATTAAACTTCATTTTATCTCATAGAATTCATATCGACGACGATCAAAATACTAAATAACATGACTTCATTTCTTGCATACAAACAGCCCCTACTTTCGGCCACACCTCAACATACACCATTCCACATTTTTCATTCACCTTCTACACATTACAACAACACCTAAACATGCTAAATACCATGAATTCACTACTCTTTCAATACAACACACACCACACGGCCAACTACACATCCACACGGCTACCACTTCAACTTCCCTATTTTTATGAATTTCATCCATCTTTGCATGCTACAACACACATAAACTATGTAGAACATATAAAAGAAAAGATTAGAACATACCTTCTCCTTCCAACTTTTCCACACGGCTAGAGTAGATTTTGCAAGAATAAGCGTTTTATTTGTTCCAACAACTATCCCACGTTGAAGAGCACCTTCCAATTGGTAGGAAAACTAGGAGAAATTATTTTTTGGTGATCAACTCTTGAGCTTCACTCCTCCATGACCATGGCCGAATATGGCTTGGTCTTTTTCTCCTTCTCAAGGTTTCTTGAAATTTCTTGATGAAGTGAGGAATAAGATGACCAAGTCATCTTTTAATTCCAAATTTTAGCCAACCATGTGGCCATGGCCCACCTAAGGTGGCCGGCCACATGGCCTTTATTTTCTCCTTTTTTTTTTTTTTTTTTTGTTTCATGAATTAATTTCCTTTCCAAAATTAGAATACTTTCCAAAAATGGAATTTGGCCCCAAATGTTTCTTTAGTATTTCCATGCCAATAAAATCATGCACAAATTATTCTCTTAAGACAAGCAAAAATCTCTACTTCGCATCTCGGGATGGTCTTGTCCCCAGCTTGTCGTAATTGACCCGAATTATCCCGACGTGCGAAATACGGGATATAACATCCTTCCCCCCTTTAGAACATTCGTCCTCGAATGTTCAACTAGTCCCGTAAGGTCTTATAAAGATCTCGGGGGGTTTCTCTTATCACCATATCGTGCCGTTCCATCTACTGATTACATTGCTTTTTCATTTTTCCCCTCAGCTCTTCAAGTTACCTCCTTTCTGCTACTACTTCGTCACAATATCTTAACACGAGCCATGTCTTCAATATGCAACATTCTTGCCTCACAACCATATAACAAGATCCAAGGCACATCTCGAGTTGAACTTCTCCTCCCCGCCGAATTTTGTCACACCTTTCGGGGACACATAAATTCGCCCTCTTTTAAGTAGCCAACTAATCCCGATTATCTTGCTCATACCATCTTATACTTAGCTTGTAATACTCTAAACACATTACCTCGGGTTATTTCTTTATCTTTAATTTCACCCTGCTATTGTCCCTTTGCTCAGATCTTGCTCTTAACTCTCCGGTCACACATTATATAGCAATCTTTGCGAAAATAAGCGAAAGTGCTCAATTTAATCCGAAAGGCTTTAACACAGCTTCATTAATCTCTATGTCTGTCTCACTTGTCTACGCATTTCTTTCCTTACGACCGGTATTGAAACAAATTTTTGGTCCAACCATAGCCATATCCTACTTATCCTTAGTACAAGTTCTATCTTGATAGCCTAGTTAAGCCATCTTTACACCTTTCCTTAATGTACACCAAAATATTATCACCGTATTGGTATCATTGAATCCAGACTCTCCTCATTAACTACTCTGGTACAAGTTGTGTAAAGTACACTTATTCTCAGCCCCGATCTTTTCTCCTCCTGGTTTCCCCCAGTTCCATCTACTCCTCCCGTTCTAATATTCGCTTACGGCCTACCCTATTGTACTCTCTTTCCTTCCTCACTCACCCATCTTCTATGTTCACCTCCTACTATTGGCGGCTTCCTACCTTTTTTTCCTTTACGGTTTATCCGCTCACTTTCTTTCTCTTTCCAACATCATTATATCAGTACTTCCCAAGTCTGTCCTATAGTAAAGACGGTATCAGCTCGCTTTACAGCATTCATGTCGCTTTTTATTATTATTATTTACCACTTGAACTTCGTTGTCCCGTTTGATTCGTACCTTCCGTATACCGTCACGTTAGTTGCCGGGATACGTACACCCGCTAACATAGCCATGCATGGAATGTCGCACGCTTCCCTGTACACATATATATAGTTGCCAGCATCTCATTCACAAAGATCCACCAAACACTACTCAAACTGACCCAAATTCTATCGTCGTGATGCACTTTCTTTTTCTTCACCCGATTCAGCCCGCTCCGGCCTACGCGGTCTCTTAAGATTCCCGCCTACTCAGTATATTCTAGATCCTTTTAGACCACCCTAACTTCCCATTTGCTACTTATGGCTGAAGTTGTAAGACTTCCAGAAACTTCCCAGGGGGTCACCCATCCTGAGATTTCCCTCACTCCAGCACGCTTAACCCCGGAACTTCGATGAAATACGACGCTCTAACGTTGATATAATCGCGTCCACCTCACCACACGACCTTCATCACGTAATTTGGAGTAAAATAAAGTCTTGACAGGTTTCCGAACGCTTTTATAACACAATTACCATTTTACCCCTCTCTCGGTTCTATATGTTCACTTATTACCTGTGGGTATTATTACTTTCCATCCTCAACTCCCAGGTCCGTAATGACCATGAACACGTCTTAATCACCGTCACTTATACATACTTGGTTATCAACTTTGAATTTCCGCTTACCGCTATTAAACAACAATTATACAACAAATACGCACATATAAGAATATAAATTCTAGTAAGGATTCATGTACCTGGCGCCGCATCTGGTAGTGCCTCCTGATCCTGTCTGTTGGCCAGCGCATATAGGCGGTTCGATGGGCCGCTAATACTGGAGGCTCCGCCGCGACCTCTGCCACGGCCCGCCGGGTGCCAGATACCCCCCCCGTAGGGCGCATAGCTACTGAAGAAGACGGACCGGCAACTGACCCGGTAGGCTGGGCTGCACGATCTGAACCACCCCCATACGGACAATCTCTCATAAGGTGGCCCTGACGGCCACAAGTAAAACAAGCGCCTATCGCCCGATGGCACTCTCCAGGGTGACGTCTCCTACAGTGTGGACACCGAGGTATGAATGGCCTCGACTGAACAGAACCTCTGTCCACCTGGGATCCCGAAACCCTGGAGCTCTGGCTCGCTCCTGAGTACCCTGCACCGTCAAATTTCCTACCCGGGAATGGTGGGGTGCACTCGCGCCGGCAATGAAGAATACCCGTGTCCGCCGAGGTGCCCGCCGAGAACCTCCAAAGTACCCGGCCGATCTAGCCCTCTCGGGTTGGCTCCCATCGTAACCCGATCGGCCGGCGCCCTCTCGTGTCGCTCCTCCATGCCCCGGGCGTATGCCCGTACCCGGCAAATCCATGCCGGCCGGGAAGCCATCGCCATACGGTCGATCGGTAATCATCCGGCCCATCACACACCGATGCACCGATCGCCCATGTCGGCCACAATATGAGGCGCGTATCCGGCCGGGAGTCAAACTCGAGGCTATACTCCCGACGATCCCGCCATCCTCGCCCTCGACGTGAAATCGCGAACCCTGGCTCGTCTCGTCTCTGGAGGTAGAAAATGGCCAAGAAAGGCCTCCACAAACTCGCCCCACACGGCCGGGGGAGCATCCTTGCCCCTGGACAACTCCCAAGACTCGTACCAATTAGCAGCTATGTCATACAACCGATACGACGCGAACTCGACAGACTCGGTCTCGGAAGCATTAATCAACCGCAACGTACGCCGCATCTGTCTAATAAACTCCTGGGGGTCCTCGTCGGGCTTTGACCCTAAAAACTTCGGATTACGGGTCGGGGAAATCGCGGGCCCTCGAGCCGTCACGTCCGTCCACATAGTCATCCCCCCAATCTATGCCCGCGAGCCCGCCCCGCCACAATCCTCGGTCGACAGAATCGAACCGCATCCCGCATGGCCCTATCCTCTGCCCCTAGCTGTGGGGCTGGAGGCCCAGGTACGCGGTCCTCGAGAGCTGGCGGTGGGGCCGCCCCCTGACCTGGCCCGCTCGCTGCTGCTCCAATCCCCTCGGTAATGGCGGCGTAGCCTCAGGCACAGGCTGAGCGCGAGCCCTGGTAACTCCCCGGGCCTGGCTAGTCTCCCCAGCTGCTGTAGACTTGCCCTTCCGGACACCGTCGCCTTTCTCGAGGCATCGCCGAAATCACAACAACTCGTTAGGGAGGAGTCATCCTAAATAAGCGCTACTATCGCACGATCTAAGACCGAAGAAAGGTCATTATTCCTAAATGCCCCGCAGCTCCCTCGTTTATAAATGTGGTCGGCTTCACACCATAAACAGGACTCTGTCGGACACGGTCTATAGACATTCCGAGGACGAACCGCTCTGATACCACTTTTGTCACGACCCAACCCCGCAGGCCGTGACTGGTACCCGAGCTGGGCACCCAGACGTGCCTATTAACCATAATCAACATACAAACAGGTTATGCGTATACAGAGTTCAACATCGGACTATAAGTGACATAATCAAATCTTATACTTACAAATAGTGACACATCGCCCCGTAACAGTCACAAATACATATACATATATATACATTCCGCGGTCACAACATCCAGCGGAGAATATCATACATGAGCCAGTAAGGCCAACATCATACAGGGGCGTACAGAACACAGATCACACAGACACAATGAAACGGTAACTACCCATAACCCACACGTATATGTCTACAGACCTCTAAGAGTCATAACAGAATCATATGACGGGACAGGGCCCCGCCGTACCCATGAACAAACATATGTACAGATAATAGAAATGTCAGTACCAAAAGGTATAGGCTCGTGGATCAAAGGAGCACTTCAAACGACGAACATATCCTAGACTAACGGACCTCTGAAGCGTGTACCTGTACCTGCGCGGCATGGGACGCAGCCCCGAAGAAAGGGGGGGTCAGTACGGAAAAATGTACTGAGTATACAAGGCATGAAATAAAATATAGTAAACGGAGTCATAATCAAAATCAGAGGTGCAGAAAGTAAGTGCAACATTCAAAACATCAAAATGCTTTCAAAACATTTAAATGCTTACTCATAAAACTTAAGTCATGCATAAGGCTCTTAGAACTGTGGTCGCCCGCCCGTCGTTGGCGCCACAACACATCATACTCCAGAAGGTTTTATATCTCCGTATCCCCATCACACAAGACATCATATATATACCACGGTACCCGGCCAATAGGGGCGCGGCGTACCGGACACATCATAACACCATTATCCACGGTTCCCGGCCAAAGGGGCTCGGCGAACCGGACACATCATACTCCGAAAATATAACATAATGCGCACGATAACATCCGGCCCCGGGACTCGGTGAAAGGAGTGACCATAGTGCACGAGCAGAGTCGTGAGAGACCATATGCAATCTTTAAAACATTTTCTAAAAATGTAACGGAAAAATCAAACAAATTATCGTTTAAGGGTCAAGACTTAATCATGCCAAATGTCTTTCGCACGACCTTCGGAAACGTATCAAATATCTTAAACATATCACGGAACCGTAGGAATCATATGTATAAAATCATAATCATAACTCATCAAATAAGTAGGAAATCCATATGCGGAGATCGAAATGAAATAGTATTAAATTTTTCTCAAAGATCACTAGGAATAGTATAAAAGAGCCGCGGGCCCCACGGACGGGTGCCGACCCCCATCCGAGCCCGACTACGAGAGTTAGGGGAAAGTTATGTCTTATGAGTTTACCTATTATGTTTTGGGGTGTTCCGAGCTCGTATGCGAAAGTTACGGACGTTTGAAGATCGGGATTCTTTTGTAGCAATATTCTTTTGTAAGGCCTTTGAAATTCAATCTTTCAAGACATAGGAGCCATAATTTAACTAAGTTGACTTGCGAATATTAAAAGCGAATAAAACTCATATGCTTGCTCGGATCATAGGAATGGAATCGCCTCGAGATTCGTAACTTAATCGTAGCTAAGACATGCCAACGAAGAAAAGGGTAAGCCTTGCATACCTTGCCTGCTTTCCGAGATAATCCAAATTTATGTCGCGAACTTTCCAAGATCTACAATACGTCATTAAATATCAAACATTAGCTAAAGGCATTTAGAAACCCGATTTCAAGCGCACACTAAATTCTACAGAAATTTCGGCAAAGACTTCCCCTGTAACTACACCACCCCGAGAATTAAACTCGGCCAATTTCATCAACAACAATACCAACACAACATTATACAACATCAATCATTGATTCAAGATGCATTCTAGCATCAACAACCTTCTTCCACATAATGCGACGATATTCACTTATATTCAATTCAACCGCATAAAATCAAACTAACATCAATATTCACACGTTCAATTACTAATCCGAAATCATTCAAACGATATTCAAGAACACTATAAACAATTCATACAATATTTCAAACAATCCAACCAATGTGCCAACTTACCCGAAATGCTCTCCAAACCCGAAAACAATACTAACATATTTTCTTCTTCCAAAACTCATAAACTACATCAACAATATATATATTAACAAAGTAATCATCCTAAATATAAAATTCACATAAGAGTTACATTGGCTCCCAAATCAGCCCACAACCATCACAACTTCAATTTAATTCATTAAACTTCATTTTATCTCATAGAATTCATATCGACGACGATCAAAATACTAAATAACATGACTTCATTTCTTGCATACAAACAGCCCCTACTTTCGGCCACACCTCAACATACACCATTCCACGTTTTTCATTCACCTTCTACACATTACAACAACACCTAAACATGCTAAATACCATGAATTCACTACTCCTTCAATACAACACACACCACACGGCCAACTACACATCCACACGGCTACCACTTCAACTTCCCTATTTTTATGAATTTCATCCATCTTTGCATGCTACAACACACATAAACTATGTAGAACATATAAAATAAAAGATTAGAACATACCTTCTCCTTCCAACTTTTCCACACGGCTAGGAGTAGATTTTGCAAGAATAAGCGTTTTGTTTGTTCCAACAACTATCCCACGTTGAAGAGCACCTTCCAATTGGTAGGAAAACTAGGAGAAATTATTTTTTGGTGATCAACTCTTGAGCTTCACTCCTCCATGACCATGGCCGAATATGGCTTGGTCTTTTTCTCCTTCTCAAGGTTTCTTGAAATTTCTTGGTGAAGTGAGGAATAAGATGACCAAGTCATCTTTTTAATTCCAAATTTTAGCCAACCATGTGGCCATGGCCCACCTAAGGTGGCCGGCCACATGGCCTTTATTTTCTCCTTTTTTTTTTTTTTTTTTTTTTGGTTTCATGAATTAATTTCCTTTCCAAAATTAGAATACTTTCCAAAAATGGAATTTGGCCCCAAATGTTTCTTTAATATTTTCATGCCAATAAAATCATGCACAACTTATTCTCTTAAGACAAGCAAAAATCTCTACTTCGCATCTCGGGATGGTCTTGTCCCCAGCTTGTCGTAATTGACCCGAATTATCCCGACGTGCGAAATACGGGATATAACAAAGAAAACCTCGGCGAATACACTGGTATTCTTCTCCGCCGGCACGAGTGCACCCCCACGGTTCCCGGGTAGGAGGTTTGACGACAGGGGCATTCGGGAGCGGTCGAGCTCCGCAGCTTCGGGTTCGCGGATGCATGTAGGAGTTCGGGTCGGTCGAGGCCACCCATACCTCGGTGCTCTTACTGTAGGGGAATCATCCGGGAGAGTGTTATCGTGCTACGAGTGCTTATTTTTCTTGTGGCCGTCAAGGCCATGTTATGAGAGAGTGTCCGTACAGGGGCGGTCCAGGTGGTGCAGCCCAGCTTACTGAGTCAGTTGCTGGTTCATCTTCCCCTTCCGTAGCTATGCGCCCTATGGGGCGGGGTATGCCGACACCAGCAGGCCGTGGCAGAGGCCGTGGCGGAGCCTCTAGTCCTAGCGGTCCATTGAACAGCTTATATGCTTTGGCAAGTAGACAGGATCAGGAGGCGTCACCAAACGTGGTTACAGGTATATGAGTCCTTATTGGAATATTTCTATGTATATGTATTTGCTGTATGAGTGTTACTTAATAGCGGCAAGCAGAAATTCGAAAGCCGATAACCAAGTATTTATAAGTAACGGCAACCAAGGTGTGTCCCTCACCACTGGGAATCCGGAAGTCTAAGACGGAAAGTAGTCGTACCCATAGGCGAAAGGTGAATATTGGGGATCGAAAAAGGGCTAGAATAGTAATTGTGGAGTCAGAAGAGTAAGAAACCCTTTCTAATACGGAGGGAGGTGTGTGTGAGAACGTTTCGAAATCTATTAAGACTTCAACTTACCCCAGATTATGTGGTGAAGGTCATGCTATGAGGCGGACGCTGCTATATTAGTATTAAAGCATCGTATTTCATCAGAGTTCCAAGGTTAAGCGTGCTGGAGTGAGAGAAATTTTAGGATGGGTGACCCCCTGGGAAGTATACTAAAAGTCCTATAAAGTTAGACTTAGGAGAGACAAATGGGAAACTAGAGTGGTCTAAGGGAAATTAGAACATATAGAGTGGGCGAAAACCTTAAGAGGTCACGTAGACCGAGGCAGACGAGACCAGTGAAGAGAAAAAAAAAGGGGCATCCCAGCTCTAGAATTAGGGTGAGTTTGAATAGTGTTTGGAAATATTTTGTAAGCAGGATAGTAGTAATTATGTCTATATAGATATGCACATGATATCCCGTACGTGGCTATATCAGCGGATGTGTGCATTCCGGCAACCAACGTGGCGGTATATGGAAGGCATTAATCGGATAGGGTAACGAAGTTTAAGTGAAAAGGAAAATAAATGGCACAAATGTCACAAGGCAATATGATGCTGCTTTTACTATAGGTTAAGCTTGGGAAGTACTAAAACAATGATATTTGAAAAAGAAAGGAAGTGCCGCCTAATTGAGATTGGAATACGGACATAGGGCAAAGTGTAATTAGGTAACAGTATGAGTACACCCCTTAAAGGGGGGAAGCGGGTGCGAGAGATGCAAGTGTAAGATGGGACAGTCAACACTACCATATATTTGAGACGGATGCTCGGGCTACAGGTAAGATTCCTGGCCGAGACAAGTTAGTAAGATCCAAAAGCCAGCAAAAGGGGGTAGTAGCTAGGGTGGTAATTGAGATAGTGCTGAGAATTAATTGTAGAGGTCTTGAATGATATGACATTGGAAAGTGGAGGCTTAAAGGAGAATACGACAGGAGAACGATAACGAGTAACTTACAGAGACATTGCGAAAGGTAACACTGCTGTGCTGGATACCGGTTGTAAGATAAGAGAGGCCAAGACAAAGTAAAATGTAAGGATTAGTGAAGCCACGCTAAGGTATTTTCTTGGGCTAACTTGAGCACCTTCGCATATTCTTGCCAAGATCGCAACATAATGTGTGACCGGAAAGTTGAAGAGAAGGTGAAGAAGAAATATGATTGGTAGATGAGACTGCATACTATAGTAACAAAGGAAACCCCCGAGAGCCTTATAAGACCTTATGAGACTAGTTTAACATTCGAGGACGAATGTTCTAAAGGGGGGAAGGATGTTATATCCCGTATTTTGTACGTTGGGATAATCCGAGCTAACCATGATAAGTTAAGGATAAGACTATTCCGGGATACGAGGTTGGGACTTTTAATCTCTGATATTGTTTTAAGGAACAAGTTGCTTATGATTTTTTTGGTATGGAATATTAAGGAAAATTTGGGGTTAAAAGTGAATATTTTAAAAGTTATTAATTTCATGAAAATGGCCAAGTTGGCCGTGTGGCATGAGGTGGGTTCCCACCCATGGTTTGGCTAATTTTAATTGGTCCAAGTTAGGTGTGGGCCATGGTACACATGGATGCACCATATATGTAAATGAAAGATGACTAATTCATCATATTATTCATCATCTTTACCCCTTGAAATTTTGTAGAACCTTGGAGAAAAATAAGAGGAACCATTCGGCCAAGGTGACCGAATTTGAGGTCCAAAAATTGATCAACAAAAAAATACTTTCTTCTAGCTTTTCTACCAATTGGAAGGTCCTCTATAACGTGGAGTAGTTGTTGGAGCAAGCAAAATGTTTATTCTTGCTAAACACCACTCTAGCCGAGTGAAGAAGTTGAGTGAAGAAGGTAAGGTTTAATCTTCATTTTCATATGTTATGCATGGTTTGTGTATGTTGTGGAGTGTGAAAATGAATGAAATTCATGAAAGTATGGTGTTGATGTTGTAGCCGTGTGTGTGTGTTGTGGCCGTGTATATGTGGTGTAGTGTAGGAGTGAAGAACTAATTTTATTTAGTATGTTTGGGATGTTGTGTTGTGGATTCTATGGTGCAAATGAACGTTTAATGGTTCAAATTGAAGTTATAGTCGTTTATGGCTTGTGATAGAAGCTAATAGAATTTTAATGTAGTTTCTTGCATTTATAAGAATAATGTTGCTAATGTGTGGATTGTTGGTGTAGTTCATGAGTTTTGGAAGGAAGAAATGTGTTATTGTTGTACATGTTGAGTTGGGGAGGTTTCGGGTGGGGTGATGTTTTAATTGGATTGTTTGAAATATTGTGCGAATTGTTTAAAGTGTTCTTGAATATTGTTGGAATGGTTTCGGATTAGTAATTGAACGTGTGAGCGTTGGTGTTAGTTTGAATATATGCGGTTGAATTGAATGTAAATGGAATGTTTTGCCGAATTATGTAAAAGAAGGTTGTTGACGTTAGAATGCGTTTTGAATTGATTGTTGATGTTGTAAACATGGTTGTTGGTATTGTTGTTGATGAATTGGCCGAGTTGAATTCACGGGGTTGTTGAATTTACAGGGGAAATGCTGCCCAAATTTCTGTAGAATTAAGTGCTAGTTTGAGATTGGAGTTTTAAGTATCTATAGATAATGTTTGGTATATAACGACGTTATTGTAGATTTTGGGAAGCCGAGATTTGAGTTGGATTAGCTTAGGAAGCGGACGAGGTATGTAAGGCCTAACCTTTCTTTCTTTTGGCATGTCTTATTTGCAAGTAGGCTATGATACGAGCCTCGGGGTAATTCTACTCTTAAGATCTGAGCATGGCTACGATTCGTATTCACCTCTTGGTGTTAGCATTCTTAATATGGTCAAGCTATGGTCCCTATGTCTTGTGTATGATTGGATTTTAAATGTTGCATAAAGACTTTTGTTCTTAAAGGATTCTGTATCTACGAACGCCCGTAACTTTCATAGACAGAACCAGATTGCTTCGAAACGTTTGTAGGAGATTCTATAACGAATAATATCTCCAACTTCCATAGGAGGGCTCGGATTGGTTTGATACTTGTCCGTGGGCCCCCGAGACTTCCCTTTGTATAGTTCTAATGACTTTTTGAAAGAACTTAATATGGCTATCATCTCGACCCCCGAGTATGATTACTTACTTATCTGTTGAATCTGAAATGAGGATTTTATGCATATGATTTTGATACGTAACTATGATTTCTAAAGTTCTATTTGATATGTTCCCGAGTGACATTCGGAAGAAACCTGATTTGACTATTATCTTGGTTGTTAAATGATAATTCGTTTTGACTATTCTATGGAGTTTTTAAAAGTGATTTAAACTGCATATAGTCTCCCACGACTCTGCTCGTGCGTATGGTTGTTACATCTTTCGCCGAGTCCCGATCCGGTTATGCCATCGTGCGCACTATGCATATTCCGAAGTATGATGTCACGACCCAACCCCGTAGGCCGTGACTAGTGCCCGAGCTGGGCACCCATACGAACCTGTTAATCATAATCATTATATAAACAGATTAGACGTACGGAAAAACGAATCGGATGTCGGACCATAGCTAGCATGACAACGTATCTTATACAAACGAAGAACAATGAAACGTTGCCCCAAAGTACGAGTATATATGTACATATCGCATACAAAATCCGGCGGATAATATTACACATAAGCCGGTAAGGCTATCATAGTATAGGGGACGTCCAAATCACAACTCATACAGATACAACCGAACAGTGATTACCCATAACCCACACATATGTCTACAGACCTCTAAGAGTCATAACAGAATCATATGACGGGACAGGGCCCCGCCGTACCCCTGAATAAACATATGCATATGCACAATAACAGAATCTGAACCAAAGTATGGGCTCCGGAACAAGGGAGCGCTCCAAGACAGCTGAACAGGAACCCTAAGGCTTGGATCCGGATCATCCAAACCGATGTCTGTACCTGCGCGGCATGAAACGCAGGCCGAAGAAAAGGGATCGTAATCGAAATATGTACTTAGTATGCAAAGCATGAAATATAGTAAACAAGATCGTAATCGGAATAAGAAGTACGAGAAAATAAATGCAAAATCCGGAATACCAAAATACTTACTTATCAAAACACAAATCGTGCACGGGGCTCTTAGAATATGGTCGCCCGCGTGGGAGACTATATGCAGTTTAAATCACTTTTAAAAACTCCATAGAATAGTCAAAACGAATTATCATTTAAAATCAGAGAATAGTCAAATCAAGTTTTCCCCCGAATGCCACTCGGGAAAATATCAAATAGAACTTTGGAAAATCATAGATACGTATCAAAATCATATGAAGTAGCTTATGGAAATCAAGAACGTACCCGTACTTGGAAGTCGGGATAATAGCCATACTAAGTTCTTTCAAAATTCATCAGAACTACATAGAGGAAAGTCGCGGGACCCACGGACGGGTATCAACCCAAGCCTGGCCCGCCTACGGAAGACATAGTCATTATACGCTACAGAATCTCCTACGAGCATATCGAGGCGATCCGGTTCTGTCTACGAAAGTTACGGCCCTTTTTCGACGTAGAACTTTTTAAGAACAAAACTTTTTATGCAACATTTAAAAACCAATTATTCCAAAGACGTAAGGGCCATTATTCCATTACATTACGAACGTCAAAGATAAAATGCAAATAAGAATTGTAGGCATACTCGGATCGCAAGAATAGAATTTCCTCGAGGCTCGTGTCATAGCCTGTTCACAACTAAGGCATGCCAAAAAAGGAAGGATTAAGCCTTACATACCTTGTCCGCTTCCTAGCTAATCCGAATTTAATTCTCGGCTTCCCAAAATCTACAACAAGGTCATTAGACGCCAAACATCGGTCATAAGCACTAGAAATCCAAGTCTATATATAGCATTTCATTTACAGAAATTTGGGCAGCATTTCCCCTAAAGTCAACAACCCCGAGAATTCAACTCGGCCAAATCTTCGACAACAATACCAACAATCATACTAACAACATCAACAATTAATTCAAAATGCATTCTAACGTCAATAACTCATTTCTACAAAATTCGACAACATTTCCATTTACGTTCAAATTAGCCACATACAATCAAACCAACACTAATGCACACATATTCAAGTACTAATCCGAAACCATTCAAACAAGATTCAAGAACACTCCAACCAATCCACATAATATTCAAATGGCCCAACCAACTTACCACCTCACCCGAAACCTTCCAATTTCCATATGAATAACAACAACACATTTTTTCTTCCAAATTCATGAACTACACCAACAATCTACACATTAACAACATTAACCTCAATAATACAAGAAACTATAATAAAATCATATTACCTTCTCCAACAACCTACAAACGATTACAACTTCAATTTGAATCATTAAACCATCATTTTCATCATAGAATCCATGCAACAACAACCAAAAATACTAAATAGAATTTATCCACTATGTTCTACAAAACGACCACCATTCGGCCACAACACCCACATCCCATTTTCATGAATTTCATTCATTTCTACACTCCACAACACACATAAACCATCCATAACATATGAAAAGAGGATTAAAACTTACCTTCTTCACTTAGTTCTTCAACATTTTCTTGTTCCCATGCTCCTCTAACTCCAAATGAAATTATATTCGTGACTATGCGTTGCCCGGGCTTCGATTAGTACTTCGTAGCTTGAAATTTCACTCAAAATCCTCAATTTTAGGTGGCATGAGAGGCCTTTTTTTTTATGGCTGAATTTTCTGGAAATATTGGGAACTTTTGTGCTGAAAAAAATGAGATTTTTGTCCCTTAAAACGAAATGCTGAAGTCGGTTTAGCTACAGTAATGTAGCGGTACTGTAGCGGTACTGTAGCGGTGCCGTTCAGTTTGTAACGTCTATAATTCTCTACTCCGATGTCCTATCAATGAACGGTTTGTTGCATTACAAACTAGACTCGACGAACTTCATTTAAGGATTTGAAACACCTTAAAACTCCACATATACTATGAGAGTACACACATGTTCTCTTGGAATCATAAGACAAGGTAAAGTAAAATACATGGTAAATTTTTTCAAAATCTTTTCGTCGTTTCTCAAGTAAACGCAAGTTTGCAAATATGAGGGCTCCGTAAAATAAAATAAAAACACATCAACCAAAGGGAGCTCTCTTTTTAGGCCGACACTCTAGACCCACGACTCGTCGTCCGCAAAGTCTCTAACTGTAATCATGGACCATAGCACGTGTAAGCTGACTCAAAGAACTCTCCAGGGTGAGTGGAGCTTGCCAACATTGCTGGAACATCTTCTATAATGACTTCTACTCGTCTGGGGGTACCTGCGTGGCATGAAACGCAGCGCCCGCAAGAAGGGGCGTCAGTACGAACAATGTACTGAGTATGTAAGGCATGAATAGTAACATAGTAAGAAATGTATAAATGAACAATAACCGCATAGAAGCATAGAACATGTCATGTCAAGCTGTGACCTGCACATGGGGATCATATACTGCATAGAGAACATAGAACATATCATAGAATAGTAGAGTAACCTGTGCATATGAGTGCCCCTGGGGGCGGATGCCATGCATGCTTACTTGGTCATATCAGGTCATAGTACCGCACGAGGCGGCTCGCCCACATAGCGCCGGAATACTCCAGCTTCGCCATAAATCCCGCGTCCGGCATCCCGCGTCCGGGATGATAAGCCAGCTGACCAGGTGGCAATAATACATAGTTCCTTCCCAAATCCCAAGTATACATAGTTCCCATCCCCCCAACCCTTGTTCATATTTAGCATGCAGGGGAACCCAAGGAAAATCATATACTTATCGGAGTGACGTAAGGTCGGAATCCTCCGATCGCATTATGGAGTAATCATGGACGCTTTGTCTCACCTTGGAGGAATAATAATCATAAGGCGAGACTATCAACATAGAACATGGCATAGCATATCGGGTCATAGACATAGCATATCTGACATCATCATTGTCATCATAGGATCATAGTTGTCATAGAATCATAGATATCATAGAATCATAGCCATCATAGTCATCGTAGGATCATAGTCGGCGTAGGATCATAGGCATCATAGATCATAGATTCATAGTATCATAGGCATCATAGATTCATAGTATCATAGGCATCATAGATTCATAGTATCATAGGCATCAGATTCATAGTCGTCATAGGATCATAGTCGTTGTTTAGGTTATAAAAATTGGCAATATTGTAGAACTTAGTTTTTAAAGAAAAATGTATATTTTGGAAAGCACTTGTAAACTTTTAGTAAAGAAAATCATACTTAGTTTTTAAAGAAAATGTATATTTTGGGAAGCACTTGTAAACTTTTAGTTTTTTAAAAGAAAATGTATATTTTGGGAAGCACTTGTAAACTTTTAGTAAAGAAAATTATCCCTTGGGGTCGAGGGTTTAGTTAAAAACAACTTTTAATTTGATAATAGGAATGATAACCAAAAACTTTTATTAGCTATAGCATGGAAATAAGTTTAATGAGCTAATAGGAAGGGGTTCGAAATAGTGGGCCCGCCTCGGTCGAATGAGGCGGCGTAGACAATTTACGTATAATACGTTTCATAATGTTGCTCATGGAAGTCTTAGGGTGATCGGGTCTTATTCTTGCAAGTTCTAGATGTTTAGACCCTTCTTTCAACTATTCATGAACATTTGATTCAATTTTACTGAGTGAATAGTAATCAAATTTCCATCTCGAATTTCTAGGATCAGAGTAATCCCCGAGACACGTATTCAAGCCTATTACATCTAAGACATGCCATAGAAAGAAGGTGAAGCCTTACATACCTCTTTCCGCTCCTTTTGCTACTCCAAATCCACGTCGCAAATCCGCCAAAATCTACAATTTGGTCATGTTTACCAAATCTTGGTTAGTGCATTTTGGAGTTGGATTCTTAAAATGAAACTTGGCTACCGAAATTTCGGCAGCATTTCCCCTGTAAATACTCCATCCCACCAAGTTCAACTTGGCTAATTTCAATCAACAACAATCCGGGAATTCAACCCGGCCAAACCAACAACAATACGAACAATAACATCTCCAAACATATTCAATTCAATTCAATAACATCTCATTCACCTTCAAGTAAGCTACATATATTCAAACTCACATTATTGATCATTCGTTCACTATTATTCCGAGGCCTTTCAAACACGATTTACAAATATTCCAAGTAATTCATACAATATTCAAGACACTCCAAATGACATGCCACCTCACCCGAAACTACCAACTTTCATAGAGACAACAATAGTGCATTTCTTTCTTCTAAATTCATCAACGATACTAATAATCCACTCCTTAACAACATTGTTTCCATAAATTCAAGAAAGCATATTAAAATCACATTAAGTTCTAAATCAGCCCGCAAGCAACTACAACTTCAACTTGGGTTATTAAACCTTTATTTTCATCCCATAATCCTCAACAAACAACAACCAAAACATGAAATAAAATTGACTCATTTGCTTCCACACCACACCACCTCTACACGGCCACACCCCTATATTTATATTCTTCATGAATTCCATCCATTTTTGTATACTACAACACACTTGAGCATTCATAATATACAAGAAAAGTTCAAACCTTACCTCTTTACTTTGAATCTTCACTTGGCTATAATTGCAAACTTGTCAAGATTATGCTCCCCTTGCTCCAAAGAACTCTTCACCATGTCAAGAACCCTTCAAGGAATTGTTTGGCTAGGAGAAACAAGTTGAACTCCTCTCTTCTCTTTCTTTTTTTTTTTTTTTTTTTCCGGTTTCTATTTTTTTTTTTCTCAAGGGCCGAATGGCCATGGAAGCTTTCTCCTAGTCTTCTTCTTTCTTTCAAGTCTTTTTTTTTTCCAAGCTAAAATGATGACCAACCCACATATATATATAATTGCATGCATGTGAGGGGCACATGCCCTCTCTAGATTTTTCTTTTCTTTTCTTTTCTTTTCTTTTCTAGAATTTTCTTATTTTTCCATGGCAAGATGACTTATTTTTGGTCATCATTTTTCATTCTTTGTCTTCACATGGCCAATATGGCCCCTCTTTGGAATTTTCTTGAATTCTTGTGAAATGACCATTTTGCCCCTAACCTTCCACATTATTTTCACGGCCCATTTTGCGAATTTCTCTCCTTGCCCTTAGCCTTTCTCAATATTTCCATAACACCAATGTTCATAACCAATATTCCTAGCAACTCGTACATTAAAATTATTTCAGAACATAGTCTTGTCCCTAACTTCCCGCACTTGGCTCGGAATGTCCCGACGTACGGAATGCGGGATGTAACATCCTTCCCCCCTTTGGAACATTCGTCCTCGAATGTTCGACTAGTCCTACAGGCTCTCATAAGCACCTCGGGGGAGCTCCCTTTTTAAAGCTATTCCCATCCTTTATATTAGCTCTTAAGTTATCCGATATCATCCTCTTTGCCATACTCTTCCTCTTCATACACGTCCATTTTCCGGCGTTGCACTACTCAAAGTTTGTGCGAACTCCTTATATTACCTTAAATATTATCCGGACCTCTATCCGCTCATTGTCGGTTTCCCCGACCTTACCAATTCACCTCAGTAAAGGGTCTCCTTAACAGCTCAAGTGTTCATACCAAATACATTACCGCATCAACTGTCTATACCTCATCCTTACATTTCTCTCACCTGCTTCCCCCCTTTTGGGCGCACCTATACCATTATCCATTTATACTTCGTCTCATACCTTCATTCCCAATCTCGATCTACAGTAGAATAATAACATCTCACTTGGCAACACTTGCACCATTTACTCTTGCTATCATTCGAACTTCGGTACCCTTACTCGATTAATGCCTTTTTGTACCGTAACTTCGGTCGCTGGGATTCACATGTCCACCGATACAATCATATTTGGGACATCCTACACCTTCATATATACGTGTATATAATTAATATCAACTAGCCCTCAAATACGTCCAAACGCTGTTCAAGCCTATCTTAGTTTTAGGGCTGTGATGCACTTCCTGTCTCTTCACCCAGCAAGTTTGCCTCGTCCTGCGTGTCTTCTTATGGTCTCCAACCATCCCGTATATCTTAGTTTCCCTTAGGCTACCCTAACCTCTCATGTGTCTCTTAGGTCTGAATATATAAAATTTCTCGTAACTTCCCAGGGGGTCACCCATCGTAGAATTGCTCCCACCTGAGCACGCTTAACCCCGAAACTCTGGTAGAATCTGGTGTCTTAACGCTGATATAATCGCGTCCACTTCCTCGTATAACCTTTATTACATATCCTGGGGCAAGTCGAAGTCTTACCGATTCTGGAATATTTTCATAACACGTCCTTTCTTTGAAATTACCATTTTGCCCTTTTTCAGTTCCGAATGTTCACCCTTCACTTGTGTGCATAACCACTTCTTATCCTGGGCCTTCAGGTTCCCGAGGTAGTGATCGCACCTTCGTCGTCGTGCCAAATCCATAACCCTTCTTGAAACATCGCATCTCCTTTATTGTCTGTTTATCGTATTTCCTTTTCACGCTTCTTTCTCTTAGACATGCCCATTCTGGTAGGGCCTTCTTTATTATCTTCACTATTCAGATCCGCACACAGCAGTTATTAGCTATACCCTGCAGGCTTACATATGTATACGACTCCTCTCAGCCATACCGAGCCCCTAGCTTCGGGTGACAGAACAGAACAGCAATACTTGTCCTTGTAACTTTCCATATCACTTCTCCCTTTCTTCCGTCGTAGGTAAGGCCTACATAGGGGATTCCATTTTCCTAGGACTTGGCTCTATCGCACGATCATAGGACAGAAAGAAGGTCAACAGTTCCTAAATGCCCCGCGACCTCCTCGTTTATAAATGTGGCCGGCTTCACACCCATAAACAGGACTCTACCGGACACGACTTTGCAGACAACCCTTGGACCGACCTGCTCTGATACCACTTTGTCACACCCCGACTTTACTAGGGTGTGATGGGCACCCGACCCCACATTCGGAGCCGAGCGAACCCTCGGACTCTTAGTACACACATGTTCTCTTGGAATCATAAGACAAGGTAAAGTAAAATACATGGTAAATTTTTTTCAAAATCTTTTCGTCGTTTCTCAAGTAAACGCAGTTTGCAAATATGAGGGCTCCGTAAAATAAAATAAAAACACATCAACCAGTGGAACTCTGTTTTTAGGCTGACACTCTAGACCCACGACTCTGTCTGCAAAGTCTCTAACTGTAATCATGGACCATAGCACGTGTAAGTCGACTCAAAGAACTCTCCGGGGTGAGTGGAGCTTGCCAACATTGCTGGAACATCTTCTATAATGACTTCTACTCGTCTGGGGGTACCTGCGTGGCATGAAACGCAGCGCCCGCAAGAAGGGGCGTCAGTACGAACAATGTACTGAGTATGTAAGGCATGAATAGTAACATAGTAAGAAATGTATAAATGAACAATAACCGCATAGAAGCATAGAACATGTCATGTCAAGCTGTGACCTGCACATGGGGATCATATCTTGCATAGAGAACATAGAACATATCATAGAATAGTAGAGTAACTCGTGCATATGAGTGCCCCCGGGGGCGGATGCCATGCATGCTTACTTGGTCATATCGGTCATAGTACCGCACGAGGCGGCTCGCCCACATAGCGCCGAATACTCCGGCTCGCCATAAATCCCGCGTCCGGGCATCCCGCGTCCGGGATGATAAGCCAGCTGACCAGATGGCAATAATACATAGTTCCTTCCCAAATCCCAAGTATACATAGTTCCCATCCCCCCAACCCTTGTTCATATTTAGCATGCAGGGAACCCAAGGAAAATCATATACTTATCGGAGTGACGTAAGGTCGGAATCCTCCGATCGCATTATGGAGTAATCATGGACGCTTTGTCTCACCTTGGAGGAATAATAATCATAAGGCGAGACTATCAACATAGAACATGGCATAGCATATCGGGTCATAGACATAGCATATCTGACATCATCATTGTCATCATAGGATCATAGTTGTCATAGAATCATAGATATCATAGAATCATAGCCATCATAGTCATCGTAGGATCATAGTCGGCGTAGGATCATAGGCATCATAGATTCATAGTATCATAGGCATCATAGATTCATAGTATCATAGGCATCATAGATTCATAGTATCATAGGCATCATAGATTCATAGTATCATAGGCATCATAGATTCATAGTCGTCATAGGATCATAGTCGTTGTTTAGGTTATAAAAATTGGCAATATTGTAGAACTTAGTTTTTAAAGAAAAATGTATATTTTGGAAAGCACTTGTAAACTTTTAGTAAAGAAAATCATACTTAGTTTTTAAAGAAAATGTATATTTTGGGAAGCACTTGTAAACTTTTAGTAAAGAAAATCATACTTAGTTTTTAAAGAAAATGTATATTTTGGGAAGCACTTGTAAACTTTTAGTAAAGAAAATTATCCCTTGGGGTCGAGGGTTTAGTTAAAAACAACTTTTAATTTGATAATAGGAATGATAACCAAAAACTTTTATTAGCTATAGCATGGAAATAAGTTTAATGAGCTAATAGGAAGGGGTTCGAAATAGTGGGCCCGCCTCGGTCGAATGAGGCGGCGTAGACAATTTACGTATAATACGTTTCATAATGTTGCTCATGGAAGTCTTAGGGTGATCGGGTCTTATTCTTGCAAGTTCTAGATGTTTAGACCCTTCTTTCAACTATTCATGAACATTTGATTCAATTTTACTGAGTGAATAGTAATCAAATTTCCATCTCGAATTTCTAGGATCAGAGTAATCCCCGAGACACGTATTCAAGCCTATTACATCTAAGACATGCCATAGAAAGAAGGTGAAGCCTTACATACCTCTTTCCGCTCCTTTTGCTACTCCAAATCCACGTCGCAAATCCGCCAAAATCTACAATTTGGTCATGTTTACCAAATCTTGGTTAGTGCATTTTGGAGTTGGATTCTTAAAATGAAACTTGGCTACCGAAATTTCGGCAGCATTTCCCCCGTAAATACTCCATCCCACCAAGTTCAACTTGGCTAATTTCAATCAACAACAATCCGGAATTCAACCCGGCCAAACCAACAACAATACGAACAATAACATCTCCAAACATATTCAATTCAATTCAATAACATCTCATTCACCTTCAAGTAAGCTACATATATTCAAACTCACATTATTGATCATTCGTTCACTATTATTCCGAGGCCTTTCAAACACGATTTACAAATATTCCAAGTAATTCATACAATATTCAAGACACTCCAAATGACATGCCACCTCACCCGAAACTACCAACTTTCATAGAGACACAATAGTGCATTTCTTTCTTCTAAATTCATCAACGATACTAATAATCCACTCCTTAACAACATTGTTTCCATAAATTCAAGAAAGCATATTAAAATCACATTAAGTTCTAAATCAGCCCGCAAGCAACTACAACTTCAACTTGGGTTATTAAACCTTTATTTTCATCCCATAATCCTCAACAAACAACAACCAAAACATGAAATAAAATTGACTCATTTGCTTCCACACCACACCACCTCTACACGGCCACACCCCTATATTTATATTCTTCATGAATTCCATCCATTTTTGTATACTACAACACACTTGAGCATTCATAATATACAAGAAAAGTTCAAACCTTACCTCTTTACTTTGAATCTTCACTTGGCTATAATTGCAAACTTGTCAAGATTATGCTCCCCTTGCTCCAAAGAACTCTTCACCATGTCAAGAACCCTTCAAGGAATTGTTTGGCTAGGAGAAACAAGTTGAACTCCTCTCTTCTCTTTCTTTTTTTTTTTTTTTTTTTTTTTTCCGGTTTCTATTTTTTTTTTCTCAAGGGCCGAATGGCCATGGAAGCTTTCTCCTAGTCTTCTTCTTTCTTTCAAGTCTTTTTTTTCCAAGCTAAAATGATGACCAACCCACATATATATATATAATTGCATGCATGTGAGGGGCACATGCCCTCTCTAGATTTTTCTTTTCTTTTCTTTTCTTTTCTTTTCTAGAATTTTCTTATTTTTCCATGGCAAGATGACTTATTTTTGGTCATCATTTTTCATTCTTTGTCTTCACATGGCCAATATGGCCCCTCTTTGGAATTTTCTTGAATTCTTGTGAAATGACCATTTTGCCCCTAACCTTCCACATTATTTTCACGGCCCATTTTGCGAATTTCTCTCCTTGCCCTAGTTCTATCTCAAGAGTTCCAAGAGAGTAAGAGGAAGCACTCTTAAGGTGTTAGATGCAAGTTGAAGCTTGAGTTCTTGTTGTTGTTGCCGGGTTTAGAGGATTATTATAGGTGAAGTAAGCTTATTAAAGGTAATAATATTTCTCTCCTCCATGTATTTGAGCCTATAGAAGTCGTGACTAACTTGTACGATTGAAAACTTGTGAAATAAAGCTGAAAAATCGTAGTTGTGATGTTGTTAGTTGCTGAACTGTTTTGAAGTCGTTCTTCTGGTATTTTATGGCTGAAAATTGATGGAATAACTTGGATATTCTATTATTGATGTTGTTCTTATTGTTTTGGTGTTGGTTTGAATTGGAAAGAGTAAAAGATATAGGGGAAGTGCTACCCGATTTTCTGAAAATCATAGGTATGTTGTTCTTGTGTTGTTCGACTGTTTTGAAGTACTACGTACATGTTATTGTGGCTGGAAATCAGAGTAGATAATATGAATATGGTGAACTTGATGTTGTGGTACATGTCCATGTGTTTATGTGAGGATTTGATGGAAGAATTGGAAGTAAACTTGAAATAGAATTTATAGAATAAGATGTTACGCATATGGGCTGCTTTGGAAGAATCTATCTGATGGCTTTTGATTTAACTTAGTATGGAAATGTGAATATGCATTATGATTGATTTGGTGTTGTTGTATTGGATTGAGTTGAGTTGAGTGGAAGTGAATTCCGGCAGATTTTAAGAGGGTTTAATTTAAAGACTTAAGATAGGCATATGACAATAAGTCTAACAATAGTGTGATTTCTCTTGAATGTAGAATTACGAGCTCGGCAGAATAAGCGTTAAGTAGTAGGGGATCAATCAGGTCTGTTAAGGCTAGTCCCTTTCCTTCTAAAGGCATGACTCCTACGTTACGATTCCATATATGTCTTCCATAACATCCTTGTTCCCGAAAAGCTAGAAGTTCATGATTCTCAAGGTTTTTATGATATTAAAGACAAGATGTTTTCTATGAGGACCATTTTCTTGTGAATCCATACATGTCTTCCATAATGTCTGTATTTCCACAAGCTAGATATTCATGATTTTTAAATTTTCTTATGACGCAAAAGATGATTATGTTTTCATGATGATGATGGTGGTGATCCTATTTCTAGAAGTTCGAAAGTTATGATTTTAATGTTATTATGAGATTATTGAGCTTACTTCACGATTTCCATGATTTTATTCATTTTTGTTGCTCTCACTTTATAATCATTGTTCCTTTAAGGGGAGATATAGCGATGATGATTGCTCCATAATATAATCGGAGGTTACCAATCTTACGTCACTCCGATAAAGTGGTAACGTTTATTTGGGCTCTCATGCATGCTGCTTATATACATATATATATATATACAGGGGATATGGGGAAAAGGGCAAGGAATTATATACACATAGCCACATGATCAGTTAGTATATTATGATATCGTCCCGGATGCGGGATGCCCGGACGCGGGATATATGGGTATGGATCGGGCTGCACGTTCCGCAGCAATATAATATATATATATATATATATATATATATATATACATATGTGTGTGTGTGTGTGTGTGTGTGTGTGTGTGTGTGGATCGGGCTGCACGTTTCGCAGAAACATAAAATATTTATGGATCTGGCTGCACGTTCCGCAGCACTATTATGTTATACAAGTATGAGAAATGTTTTTATGAAAGGACTAAGCATGCATGATATTCGCCCTAAGAGGCAATCAGACATACAGGATGTCCTTATCTCATGTTTTGTTCTATATCTCTTATTATGTTGTTATTCATGCCTTACATACTCAGTACACTGTTCGTACTGACGTTCTTTCCTTGGACACTGTGCTCATGCCCGTAGGTAGATAGGTAGACGGACCTGATCCCTAGGAGCTCCATCAATGGCATCTCAGAAGCGCTCCAGTTGTTCCGGAGCTACAGTCTTTTGGTACTATTCCTTTGTACATATATACTTGGGCATGGCGAAATCCTACCCCGTCTTATGGGTTCATGTATGCTACTTAGAGGCTCGTAGACATATGTATGTTGTAGATGTTCGATAGCTTCTTCAGTTCCTATTGCTGTACAATATTTCGGTAATCTCGTTGGCTTTTGCGTATGAACGCTGTTATTGATGGTTTTACCAAGTATGATATTCATGAGCGGTCTAATTAGCCCTGTCACGACCCAGCTAGAGGGCCATGATGGGTACCCGGAGCGAGCCTACCGAGCACCACTCATCATACTCATCATCATATTCAACTTAGATCAACACAATTCCTAGACAAAGCTTACCATGAAATGATCTTCAATCACTCCGCAAGATATACATATATGTATAATGTGTAAGCCCACGACAAAATGACATACGAGACATGCACCAAAGAGATCATAAGATATCTACTACCCAAATATGTGCACAAAAGAATATACCAATAAACAATAACTCCAGAGAAATGGAGTGCTCCTGTGTATCTGCTGATAATGCTCCTAGGGATCTGGACTATCTCCAGGTCTACCTGCGGGCATGAACGCAGCGTCCACAAAAGAAAGGACATCAGTACGAATAATGTACTATGTAAGGCATGAATAATGACATCTGAGTATGTAAGGCATGAATAATGACATCTGAGTATGTAAGGCATGAATAATGACATAATAAAGAGATAAGGAACATGAGATAAAGAGATAACCTGCACATATGGTTGCCTCTTAAGGCGGATACCATGTATGCTAACTTTTACTTTTAAAACCACATCATAACATACACACACACACACATATATACATACATACACACACACACACACATATATACATACACACACACACACACACACACACACACATATATATATAAGTAAGCTGTATGAGTCATGTATCATCACTAGCCCGCGTCTGGGATAGTCATCTCACGCCGCCCACTAGTTGTGCCTGCCCGACCAATTAGGCCCGGTGCAACTATCATCATCCATAAGCCGCCCACTGACGCCCAGCGTAGTGGTGTCTGCCCGGCCAACTAGGCCAGGTATAATCATATATAAAAATAACCATGCATGTGAGCCCAATCAAGCTACAATCATATCGGAGTGATGTAAGGTCGGTGACCTCCGATTGTATTATGGAACATTCATCATCACTATGTCTCACCTTGAAGGAACTAATATCATGAGGTGAGATTACAATAAGAAATAACATCAATGAATTCATGAAATAAGATTGTCAACTCATAATAGCATCATCTCATAAGCTTCGGAATCTTAAAAAAAAATAGGATCATCATCATCATCATTCTCATAGAACATATCTTGTCTCTAGCTCATCAGGGACTCTTAATAATCTAAGACTTTCAACTTTGGAATGTAAGAAGGTCATGGAAATATAGAGAGGAAATCATAATATAGGAGTCATGACTTTGACAGAAAGAGGACTAGCCTTAACATACCTTTACGTCTTCTTGACGACTGAACGTTCTCCTTCTAAGCTCGCAAATCTACATTCAAGAGAATTCGTACTAAATTAGATCATTTAAAATATGCTTAAGTGCAAACTAAAGCGACTAAGGGCTAACAAAAATTGGGTAGCCCTTCCTTTGTTTCAACAACTTTCTCCATATAATAAGCAACTCCCAAACATCAATAGCAATATTCATAATATCAGAATCAAGGAATTATATTCAATTCCATCTCAAATTCATCCAAAATCCTTTTTTCAAATTCACCCATAGTCATCTTCTTCACCTCAACATTTATGGCTTCTCTACTTTAGATTTCCTCCTCAATAAGAGTTACTAAATGTCACGACCCAACTAGGGACCGCGACGAGTACCCGATACTTGTACCGAGCACCCCTTATCTAACATTCCATCTTAGTTACTAAGCGGGCCGTATGAGTTACACCATATTTTTTTTTTTCATCACATTAACATTAATAGCATAATTATACCCATAGTCTAATAAACTTTGCTAGCACATTATACGGCCGACGAGGACCATCAAAGGTACAAAACGACTAGCGAGCATCTCTGTCTACGAGCCTCTAAACATAGTACACATATACATAGAGAGGGCCGGGTGCTGCCGTGCCCGAATATATACACAAAAGTAGTACCAAGGGACTGAGGCTCCGGAACAACTGGAGCGCTGCCAAAATGCTGCTGGGGGAAACTCCTAGGGATCAAATCCGTCCTACCCTCGCTCGACTTTGAGGCGGCATGAAACGCGACGTCCACAAGAAGGGACGTCGGTACGAATAGTACCGAGTATGCAAGGCGTGTAGAAAAATAATACGAGCAGAAAGATAAAGTATGGATAACCATGTTATGAAATCATAGGGCATATAGTGGGATAAGGAAGTAACACAGAGCATAGGAATGCCCTTTCGGGCCGTATGCCATGCATGCTTGTCTTTCCTTTAAAAAAAACATTTCCTTTTCATAGGCGTAGAGAAATAGAACTTATATCACATCGTGTTATATCATGTCAAAACATAGTGTGTCATGTAGTATCATAGCACCGAACGATTGTCGGCTCGCCCACATTGCGCCGAATACCCGCCGCCCATGAATCCCGCGTCCGGATGATAAGCCGGCTGACCCTGTGGCAATAAAACATGTTTCCCTTCCCATTCCACGTGTCCCTTCCCCATGTCCCCATATTCATGTACATATTATATAAGCATGCGGGAGAGCCCAAAGAAAGTCATGTACCCATCGGAGTGACGTAAGGTCGGTGACCTCCGATTGCATTATGGAGTAATCGGTCGCTTTGTCTCACCAAGGAACAATTATTCTAAGATGAGACTATCGACGAAGATCATTGTTAAGAGATCATAGAGCATAGTAAAAGCATGTCATAGTCATATTCATGGTAAGTACATATTCTTCACATATGCGTCATAGCCATTTTCTTATACTTAGCATCTTCATTGTCATCATAAAAATATCCTCGTTAGCATAGTTGCTT
>NW_026715336.1:0-20868 GCF_029784015.1 Lycium ferocissimum | reverse complement strand
TCACACCCTATCAAAGGGGGGACATAAAAGTCATCATATCATATATATATATATATATATACCGTACCCCCCCCAGCGAGAGACCCCTTTGAAAGAATCATATATATCCCCGCCCCCGGGCCCTCTAGTGAGGGACCTGGAATAATCATATACATACCGCACTCCTACCGCAGCGAGGACTCGTTGAATTCAGGATCATGTCTCCATCATATATATATCATACTCGACCCATCCCGCTGGCGCCATCATCATATCGTCAAATATACCGTACAGCCTACGAAGTGAGGGACTCGCGAACACGGTGAAAACTGCACGAATACATACCCGGCCCGGACTCGGTGAAAGAATATAATACAAGTATGCACGAAGCAGAGTAGTGAGAAACCATATGCACATAAATCATCTTTAGACTCGATAGGTGAGTGAACAAATCAACGCTCGAGTATCCGAATAATAGTCACACTTGAACTCTTGAAATATCATTAAGAAACATGTCACATATAGTCTCGGAGATCATAAAACATGTATCAAGGCAATCCGAGCCCGCCTATGAAAGTTACGGCATTATTCGATAGAGTTCTCTACGAACATATCATAACCGAGACCATATATGAAAGTTAGGGACATTATACGTTATAAAACACTTTAGGGAATAAAACTCCTTCTTTACGCAACATTCATTACCCGGACATACAAAGGACTCGAGGGGCAATAGCTCGTCTACATTAAGAGTACGGATATCAAGAAAGTGAATAAAGAATCGTGACATGCTCGGATCTTAAGAGTGTAGAGTTACCCCAAGGCTCGTATCATATCATACTTACATCTAGACATGCCAAAGAAGAAAGGTAAGCTTTACATACCTCGTCCGCTTCCTAAGCTAATCCGAACTTAAGTCTCGACTTCTCAAGATCTACAATAACGTCATTAGGCACCAAGCATTAGCTATAGGTACTTAGGAATCCAATCCTAAGCTAGCACTTCATTTAGAGAAATTCGGGCAGCATTCCCCCTATAAATTCAACAACCCCGAGAATTCAACTCGGCCAAATCATCAACAACCATACTAACAGCATCAACAAGTAATTCAAAACACATTCGAACGTTAGTAATTCCTTTCTATGTACTTCGACGGCATTTCATTTACATTCAATTCAACCACATACAATCAAGCCAACATCAATGCTCACACGATCAAGTACTAACCCGAGATCATTCAAACAAGATTCAAGAACACTTCAAACAATCCGCACAATGTTCAAAATAGCCCAACCAATCTACAACATAACCCGAAACCTCCCAACTTCAAGAGAAACAACAACAACACATTTCTTTCTTTCAAATTCATGAACTACACCAACAATCCACACGTTAACAACATTATTCTCATAAATACAAGAAACTATATTAAGATCACATTGGCTTCTAAAACAGCCCACAACAATTACCACTTCAACTTGCATCATTAAACTTCCATTTTCATCATAGAATCCATAACAACAATAACCAAAATACTAAATAAAATTAGTTCATTCCTTGCCATACCAAGCAGCCCATATTCGGCCACCACATCAACACACATAACTTCATGAATTTCACCCATTTCAACACACTACCACGCGCACAACCACCTATAAGACATGTAAAGAGGATTAAACCTTACCTTCTCCACTTGACTCCTCAACTTGGCTAGAGTTTGTGATTGCAAAAAATGAATGGTTTGCTTGCTCCAAAAACTACTCCACGTTAATAAGGACCTTCCAATTGGTTGAAAAGCTAGAAGAAAATTATTTTTTTTGATCAAAAATTTTTGGACAACAATTTCGGCCAAGCCATGGCCGAATGTCTCCATCTCTTTCTCCAAGTTTCTAGAGCTTGAAAATGATGAATAATTCTCTTGCTTTGTCATGAACCATCTATATATATATATATATGGCCCTTACAAATATAAGGTGAACACAAGTACATCTCATAGTTTGAACTAATCAAATTTGGCCAACCCAAAAGGGGGGGGGGGGGTAGGGCCCCACACCACACGACCACCTAAGGCTTTTTCATGAAGAAATTAACTTTTCATAATTCACTTTTAACCCCTAATTTACCTTAATATTCCATACCAATAAAATTATACGCAACTTGTGCCTTAAAACAAAATCGGAGGTTAAAAGTCTCTACCTCGCATCCCGAAATAGTCTTGTCCTTAACTTACCATCAACAGCATCGGGAATATCCCAATGTACAAAATACGGGATATAACAACTAGGCAGGACACGTTATGCATGCATATGTATAGCATGATTATTTTCTTATGTCACTCGCCCTAATGGGCTGGGTATGTTATACATGCATGATTTATGTTTCAAAGACAAGCCTTATGGTTTTCTCGTTATCGTATTAATTTTCTATACTCCTTATTTCGCATGATCTTGTTTACCGTGTTTCGTGCTTTACATGCCGCATATATTCCGTGACCGACTCCCTTTCTTCGGGGTGGCCGCGTTTCATGCCCGCCGTGGTACGTACGTTCGTCCCGGTGATTTGTCGGCCTAGGATATCTTATTCAAGCTATTTTGGAGCGCTCCCTTGTTTCGAGCGTATCTTTTGGGGTACGGTTTCTTCGTCGTTATATATGTGTATGTATATGTTTATTCGAGTACGGCGGGGCCCCCCCCCGTCCCGTCATATGATTATCCGTTATTACTCTTGAGGTCCGTAGACATACGCGCGGGTGGTGGGTAGTTAGTGTACGATTGTGTACGCGTGGTTTGTGTTCTGGGCGTTCCCTTACCTTATGATGCCCTTGCTGGCTTATGTGCAATATCACCTATTGAAAGTTGTGACGACAATATGTGTATATATGTATATATATTTGTGACAGCTTTTGGGCGACGTTTTACTTTTCTGTATGCCTAAGTGGTTTGTATGCTGATTCTGATTAGTGGGTATGTACGGTGTCCCGGCTAGGCACTAGTCGTATTCGGGGGGTCGTGACAATGTATTTCTTCTCGACTGCTTTAAAAGGCTTTAACTGTCACTCTACCTTTTGCTTTTAGTCTCTATCTTTGGAGTTAGTTATCAAGTAGCGATGAAGTCCCCCTCATATAATAACTTCACATAGCCGTTCCCTACTTTAACTATCATCAGGTGGTATAATTCTGAAAGAATTTGACATATAAATTCACCCTCTTTAGTAACCAAATAGTTCTGATCATCTTGCTTAAATCGTCTTATATATCCCCTTTTACTCAACTTGTAACATTCTAGTGTTATACCCCGCATTTTTAGAAAGTACGAGTGACACGTGCTTCCTCAAGAAAAAATTGACAAATCATGTTGTTGCTACATAATTTAAACTCACGTTGATAGTGTTGTCAGATTCGCATTTTCGTACGTCGAATTATTTGCGAGCCGAGGTGGGGCCCACACATCGAGATTTTTTGGGACATGTGACAAGTTATATGAAGCACACATGTAAATTTGAACACAACTCAAGAAGGACCCTTGAGCCGAATCAAAGTGGAAGTCCTCCAAACGAATATTTTTAAGAAAACGTTTACGGCGACCTGACTTCGAGAGGCAAAAACGGTATAATAAGTTTGGAATTTGGAAAAATACCAAGAAATATAAGTTGTAGATAAGTGAATTATCTTTCCAACCATAGGTCGTGGGTTCCTGGCTGTGATGTCGGTACAAGGAGATATGTACGTTTTAAGACGAAAGGTCAGTGGGCTAGGCCCAACTGGGCCCAACCGGGTTAGGCCCATGACCCATGTTATATAAGTGATATTTCAGGCCTTCCCTCCTCATTTTAAGATCTGAAACAACCAGAAAATTCTGGAAAAAGATAGATAAAAAGCCTTGGAGAAGAAAAACCAATTTTGACAAAAATCCGAGCCCCGAATTCCGAAGCCCATGAAGAGAAAAGTGTCGTACGTCGCGTTGTCTTCAATTTGAGCTAAAAATCAACCAAGGAGGAGAGTGACAACGTGGTGGCTGCCTACTTAAGGTAATATGAAGGCTCCTTTTCATTGTTAACAAGTTTATTTAAAGATTTAACGGATTAGAACGGAAGAAATAGCGATATAAATTCGTTTGTCGGTGTTGATGTGGTAGCCGTATAGGGGGCTGTTTTGGTGGGGTATGATGAGCTAATTTTATTTAGTATTTTGGTTGTTGTGTTGTGGATTCTATGATGTTAAATGAAGATTTAATGGTTTAAATTGAAGTGTAAATTGTTTGGGGATTATTGAAGAAGTTAAGGCGATGTTAGTATGATTTCTTATATTTGCATGAATATTGTTAATGTGTAAGGTTGTTATATTTCATGAATTTGGAAGAAAAGGAAATGTATTGTTATTGGTTTTATTGGAGTTGGAAAATGTTGGATGGATTAGTATGTTGATTGAATCGCTTTTGAAAGTCAGCGTGAATTGAATTGAATAGAATTGAATGTCAAGTTGTTGCTAGAATAATTATCGGGTATTGTTGATAGTTTGGCCGGTTGAATTCACGATTGTTGTTAATGGATGAATTAGGCAGCCATATTCTCGGGACGGTGTAGTTACGGGGGAGATCTTTGCCGAAATTTCGCGTATATAAGTAAAATGTATTTGAAGGGTTAAGAGAGCACATGATAATGAATCTAATGATCGTGTCAATCGTCTTGAATGTAGACAATGCGGCAACGAATTTGGATGGATAAAGCGTAGCTAGTAAGTGCGCAGGTATGTTAAGGCTCTTCCTTCTATGGCATGAATCATATGGTGTAATATTGTAAGTGCTCCCATAACGTCCTTATTTCAAAAGTTAGAAATTATGATTTTAAAGCATGACTTTTCTTCTTAAAAGTTTATAAATGTTTTAAAAATATTCATTTTTCTCCAAAATCCCGATTTTACGTTTTTGATAGTTTTTACGACTAAAACGACGACTATGGTTTTATGATGACGATGATGAACATGTCAAGGATATGTCTTTACCATGAATACGACGATACGAAATGTCAAGTTATTTTTGAATAATGATTATTCTAAGGTTACAAAGTATATGAAATGACGTGTTATGATCCTATTTTTGTGTTTCCCGTGATGTTACTCTTCATTGAAAGTCTCACCTTATAATTGTTCCTTCAAGGCGAGGCAAAGCACCTATGATTATTCTATAATACGATCGGTTACCGACCTTACGTCACTCCGATATATACATGACCTTCTTCTCTCATGCAAGTCGCTTATACGAGATATATATATGATATATGTAAACGTATATGGGGATATGGGGATACGGGGAAAGGTGAGGCGCTATAGACGCATAGCCACCGACCGATTGGATAGTGTTACCATCCCGACGCGGATGCCGGCGGGAGATGAGGTTAAATGGATCGGGCCGAACGTTCGCAAGCAATATGATATATATATGGATCGGGCCGCACGTTCCGCAAAATATAATATATGTATATGGATCGGGCCGTACGTTCCGCAAAGATAGTCCGGATCGGCCGCACGTTCCGCGATTAAGCATGCATGATTCCGCCTTAAGAGGCACTCACACTTACAAAGTTACCGCTTCACACGATATGCTTCATATGTACAGACATGTACTTACAAGATATGTTCCACATGTACAAAGTTGCGTATTTACACATGATACGTCTCATATGTTCAGGATACTCTCTTTTACGACATGTTCTACTTTTCATACTATGTTACTATTCATGCCTTACATACTCGGTGACAATGCTTCGTACCGACCCCTCTTCTTCGGTTTAGTTCATGCCGCATGTGTACACAGACGATCGAAGCCATTATATCGTATGTTCCAGCGGAGTTGGCATCTCCATTTGCTCCGGAGAGTTGCGGTCAAGAGTCCTATGTTATGACGTCATGTTCGAGTTAGAGACTTTGCAGACAGAGTCCGTGGGTATAGTGTGTCGGGTAAAACGGTCCCACTAACCGATGTGTTTCATAGTACATTGTGTTACGTAGTCCTTATGTTCTGATTGTGTTTAATCGGAAGCAATAAAAGATTTTGAAAGTATTACTATTTATTTTATTTTTGTTTGAGCTAAGAATCCAAAGAAAGTATGTAGGTAATAAGAGTCGTGTTCGCTCGGCTCCGAATACGGGGTCGGGGTGCCCATCACACCCTAGTAAGATCGGGGTGTGACAAAGTGGTGTACGAGCCGAGGTCGGTAAGGACGTTCGCAAAGTCGTGTCCGGCAGAGTCCCGTTTATGGGTGTGAAGCCTACCACATTTATAAGCGAGAGGCCGGGCATCTAGGAATGGTTGACCTTCTTTAAATTGGTTAGATCGTGCGATAGATCCAAGTCATAGGAAATAAGATTTCTTATCTTCAATCGTCGATTTCCGTAGGCGCCCGATATCGGCGGAAAAAAGGCAAGGGAATAATATGGAAGTCAAAGGAGGTGAGGCCGGATGAATATATTTGTTCCGTATGTGGAGTCGGGCGCCCGGACAGAAATAGTCATGCACCTACGAGAAGTGAATATCGAGAAGAAGAGAAAAGGGTAAAACGGTAAATGTAAAAGAAAGGACGTATTAAGAGAATGTTTCGGAAGACCGTGAGGCTTCGATCGGCTTTAAATCATGTAATAAAGGTCATATGAGAAAGCGGACGATATATCGGCATTAAGGCACCGCATTCCACCAAAGTTTCAAGTTGCGCGTGCTCGGTGGGAGCAATTTCGGATAAGGTGACCACCTCGGGAAGTATCCCGGTAAATTCTACATATTCGGACATAAGAAACAAATGAGAAGTTAGGGTAGCCTAAGGAAGCTGGAGCATGTGGGATGGTTGGAGACCATAAGAAGATGCATAGGACGAGGCGGACATGCTCGGTGAAGAGACAGAAGTGCATCACACCTCTAGAAATAGATAAACGAGCTCAATGTTGTTTGGAAGTATTTTGTGGTTAGTTGATAGTAATTATATATACGAAGGTGTAGGATATCCCGTATATGATTGATTGGCATTATGCGAGTCCCAAAGAATCGAAGCTACGGTAAGGAAGGCATTAGTCAAGCAAGGGAATCGAAGCCCAAAAACGGCGAGTGACTCGTATAAGTGCTACAAGGAAAGCCTGTCATTATTTTGTTGTTATGACTAAGGTGGAGGTCTCGATATGGTGATAGTGGGGAAGGAAAGAGAGGTGTTAGTGGAAACAAAGAGAACAAAGTGTCGAAAGAAGGCGAAAGGTAAGAAACCTCGCAGATGAGGCTCCCGAGAGAAATTACCGCAAAGCGAGATTGTTTGGGTAAGGACTCAAAGTAGACATGTGAAAAGGAATAGAAAGTGATAAAAGGAAACGAAAGGAGTGTATGAGGTTTGAAGACCGATTTTGATAAGCAAGGCGGAAAGAATAGTAACTAAGACAGTGGGAATGTGAAGTAAGAAAAAGAGTGATTAAGCTTAGCAACGATATAATAAGACTTTGGCCTTGAAAGATATGTGAAGAATAAATGTATGGCCATACTAGTATGGTTGCCTCGTGTATGGAAGAACCCCTGCCGAGAGGATGACCTAGGAAAGGGCGAGATCTATGTGTTAGAAAGGAATAGTTCACGAGCTTTAGGACCCATATGAAGAAATAGCAAGAAAAAAAGAAGGTACTCGAAGGTGGTTAGCATATAAGGAGCCCCAAAAGGGGGAGACCATATTATATTAGACCTAAAGGAACCGCAGCGACTATCAAGTGTCGAAAAAAGAAACCTATTAGCTTGGAATCGAGTTCAAAGTACGCCGCATGTCGCCAGGATACTTTGGGAAAAAAAAAGGGGAGAAACGAAGTAACAATGAGTGTACCAAGAGACGGATATGAGAGTAAGGAAGAGTTTATAGCCGATCGTTAAGTAAATATCGCACCAAGACGCAAGACACGGCTTTCGTTAAGGTGCGGTGACGAACAATAACGTGGAAAGAAATGACCGGAAAGGACGGGGGATAACAAGTTGGTATGGCGAAGTAGGAAAACCTATGACATGGAGCAAGGACTCATGAAAAGGTCAAGGAGTTCGATTATAAGACAAAAGGATGAGGAACGGGCATAAAGAAAAGAGCGGCTAAACAAAGGAACCCTCCCGAGGATTACGACGCCCATAGCAGCGGTTGAACATTCGAGGACGAATGTTCTAAAGGAGGATGTTATACCCCGCATTTTTAGAGCATGAGCGTGACACGTGCTTCCTCAAGAAAAATTGACAATCATGTTGTTGCTACATAATTTAAACTCACGTTGATAGTGTTGTATCTCGTATTTTCGTACGTCGAATTATTTGCGAGCTGAGGTGGGGCCCACACATCGAGATTTTTTGGGACATGTGACAAGTTATATGAAGCACACATGTAAAGTTGAACACAACTCAAGAAGGACCCTTGAGCCGAATCAAAGTGGAAGTCCTCCAAACGAATATTTTTAAGAAAACGTTTTCGGGTGACCTGACTTCGAGAGGCAAAAACGGTATAATAAGTTTGGAATTTGGAAAAATACCAAGAAATATAAGTTGTAGATAAGTGAATTATCTTTCCAACCATAGGTCGTGGGTTCCCAGGTGACATCGGTACAAGGAGATATGTACGTTTTAAGACTGAAAGGTCAGTGGGCTAGGCCCAACTCGGCCCAACCGGGTTAGTGCCCATGACCCATGTTATATAAGTGATATTTCAGGCCTTCCCTCCTCATTTTAAGATCTGAAACAACCAGAAAATTCTGGAGAGAGATAGATAAAAAGCCTTGGAGAAGAAAAACCAATTTTGACCAAAATCCGAGCCCCGAATTCCGAAGCCCATGAAGAGAAAAGTGTGTACGTCGCGTTGTCTTCAATTTGAGCTAAAAATCAACCAAGGAGGAGAGTGACAACGTGGTGGCTGCCTACTTAAGGTAATATGAAGGCTCATTTTCATTGTTAACAAGTTTATTTAAAGATTTAACGGATTAGAACGGAAGAAATAGCGATATAAATTCGTTTTGTCGGTGTTGATGTGGTAGCCGTTAGGGGGCTATTTTGGTGGGGTATGATGAGCTAATTTTATTTATTATTTTGGTTGTTGTGTTGTGGATTCTATGATGTTAAATGAAGATTTAATGGTTTAAATTGAAGTGTAAATTGTTTGGGGATTATTGAAGAAGTTAAGGTGATGTTAGTATGATTTCTTATATTTGCATGAATGATATTGTTAATGTGTGGTTGTTATATTTCATGAATTTGGAAGAAAAGGAAATGTATTGTTATTGGTTTTATTGGAGTTGGAAAATGTTGGATGGATTAGTATGTTGATTGAATCGTTTTGAAAGTCATGTGAATTGAATTGAATAGAATTGAATGTCAAGTGTTGCTAGAATAATTATTGGTATTGTTGATAGTTTGGCCGGGTTGAATTCCGGATTGTTGTTAATGGATGAATTGGGCGAGCCATATTCTCGGGACGGTGTAGTTACGGGGAGATCTTTGCCCGAAATTTCGCATTATAAGTAAATGTATTTGAAGGGTTAAGAGAGGCACATGATAATGAATATAATGATTGTGTCAATCGTCTTGAATGTAGACTAGCGGCAACGAATTTGGATGGATAGGCGTAGCTAGTAAGGCGCGGCGCAGGTATGTTAAGGCTAAGCTCTTTCCTTCTATGGCATGAATCATATGGTGTAATATTGTAAATGCTCCCATAACGTCCTTATTTCAAAAGTTAGAAATTATGATTTTAAAGCATGACTTTTCTTCTTAAAAGTTTATAAATGTTTTCAAAAATATTCATTTTTCTCCAAAATCCCAGTTTTACGTTTTTGATAGTTTTTACGACTAAAACGACGACTATGGTTTTATGATGACGATGATGAACATGTCAAGGATATGTCTTTACCATGAATACGACGATACGAAATGTCAAGTTATTTTTGAATAATGATTATTCTAAGGTTACAAAGTATATGAAATGATGTGTTATGATCCCATTTTGTGTTTCCCGTGATGTTACTCTTCATTGAAAGTCTCACCTTATAATTGTTCCTTCAAGGTGAGGCAAAGTACCTATGATTATTCTATAATACGATCGGGGGTTACCGACCTTACGTCACTCCGATATATACATGACCTTCTTTGGGCTCTCATGCAAGCTGCTTATATGAGATATATATATGATATATGTAAATGTATATGGGGATATGGGGATATGGGGAAAGGTGAGGCGCTATAGACGCATAGCCACCTGATCAGTTGGATAATGTTACCATCCCGGACGCGGGATGCCAGGACGCGGGAGATGAGGTTAAATGGATCGGGCCGAACGTTCCTCGGCAATATGATATATATATGGATCAGGCTGCACGTTCCCCGGAATATAATATGTGTAAATGTATATGGATCGGGCTGCACGTTCCGCGACGATAGTATCCGGATCGGGCGCACGTTCCGCGGCATTAAGCATGCATGATTCGCCAAGAGGCACTCACACTTACTGTGTTACCGCTTCACACGATATGCTTCATATGTACGTACATTACGGCCTTACAAGATATGTTCCACATGTACGGAGTTACGTATTTACACATGATACGTCTCATATGTTCAGGATACTCTCTTTTACATACATGTTCTACTTTTCATACTATGTTACTATTCATGCCTTACATACTCGACAATGCTCGTACCGACCCCTCTTCTTCTGGGGCGTTTTCATGCCGCGCGTACACCCGGACGATCGGAAGCCATTATATCGGATGTTCCGGAGTTGGGCATCTCCATTTGCTCGGAGAGTTGCTTGGGTCAAGAGTCCTATGTTATGACGTCATGTTCGAGTTAGAGACTTTGCAGACAGAGTCGTGGGTATAGTGTGTCAGTCTTGAAAATGGTCCCACTAACCGATGTGTTTTCATAGTACATTGTGTTACAGAGTCCTTATGTTTACGTATTGTGTTTAATCGGAAGCAATAAAAGATTTTGAAAGTATTACTATTTATTTTATTTTTGTTTGAGCTAAGAATCCAAAGAAAGTATGTAGGTAATAAGAGTCAGCGGGTTCGCTCGGCTCCGAATATGGGGTCGGGTGCCCATCACACCCTAGTAAGATCGGGGTGTGACATCTAGGCACATTATCTCGTGTCATCTCTTTATCTTTAATTCAAACTCTTCTATTGTCCCTTTGCTCAGATCTTGCTCTCAACTTTCCTGTCACACATGATGTTGCAATCTTTACACGAATATACGAAGGTGCTCAAATTAGCCCAAGGAATACCTTAGCGTGGCCTCACTAATTCTTATGTTTTACTTTGTCTTCGCCTCCCTTATCTTACAACCCAGACGGGATAGGTCTTTGGTTCAACCATAGCCATGTCTGTTTGCCCTCAATACTAATTAAATCTCGGTAATATAGCTTAAACCACCTTTACATCTTTCCTTAATGCACCCGTAATATTATAACCGTACCGTTATTACCGAATCCAAACTTTTCTCATTAAGTATTCGCTTGGTCTCATCCCTAGCATATAAATATTCATAGGTAACATAACTACTCTTGTACGACTTATATAAAATATATTCAATCTTAGTCACGGTCTTTCCTTCTCAAGCGGTTCATCCTACTTCACATATCCCCTCCGTACTAACATTCGCTTGTAGCCTATCTTGTCATACTCCTTTCCCTTCCTTTACTCCTCTCTTTGATTTTCTCACTTCCTGCCTGGGAGGTTTTCTATCTTTCTCCCTTACTACTTATAGAGATTGTTAGCGAACAACTCTATTGCCCACATCTTAGCCTCTAATCCAGCATAGCAGTATTATCTTTCACAATGTCTCTGTAAGTTACTCATTCATGTCCGTCACAAGCTGTCTTACCAATACATTCATGTCCGTCACAATTCTTTTCCTCTGTACTCTTATCTTAATCATACTATTACTTCCTGTCACGACCCAACCCCGTAGGCTATGACTAGTGCCCGAGCTGGGCACCCAAACACATTCATAAATCCGAATCACAAACGGATGGCTTATACATACACAAATATCGACACTTGTCTCAAATCATCTCAAACACAAGCATATGCATATCACGAACGGCAAGGCTATCAAATGGCGCATCGGCCCAAATATATACGAGGCAAGCCGACAAGGCGCCGCGACGGCGACCTGGGATCGCCCGAACATATAACGTACGAACACACACGTACGTAAGTAGGCACGACCCACATATATCTACGGACCTCTAAAGGAGAACAACCAAATCATATGGCGGACGGGGGCTTTACCGCCCGTACCCACGAACAAACGGATACATATGCAACGGAAGAATATATACCAAAAAGTGGGCTCGGAATAAGGGAGCACTCCCAACGGTAGAATGGGTGTCCCCCTCGGCGGATCACCGAACTGTACGTCGTACCACACGGGCATGAAGCACGTTTCCCCCCCGAAGACAGGGGGTCGCACGGAATATGTGCGAGTATGCAAAGCAAAAGATACGTAAACAAATACGAGTCATAATCGAAACGAAATGGGCATTAAAAATAAGTGCAATATCCAAAATACCAAAATGTTCATTTTTGAAAATACAAATCGCAAGGGGCTCGAGAAAATATGGTCGCCCGCCGTCGATGGCGCCATAACACATCATACTACGAGAAAATTTCATATCTCCGAAACCCGACATACCGCAATCAAAAATCCATGGACAATATCATATATACACGACCGTACAAATTGTAGGGGCTCGGCGAACGGACACATCATAACACCAAATATACACCGTACCCGGCCCAATAGCGAGGCAGGGCTTGGCGAACCGGACACATCATACTCCGAAATATCATATAGTGCGCACGATACATAACCGGCCCGGGACTCGGCGGGGATGCTGGTTATTGCACGAGCAAGTAGAAAAGTAACCATATGCATAAAATCATTATCATAACCTCAAAATATAAGTAAACTGATCGTACTTGAAATCGGGATAATAGTCATATCATATTCTTTCAAAAGTCATCAGAAGTACGTAAAGGAAAGTTGTGGGGCCCACGGATGGGTGTCGACCCAAGTCGGGCCCGCCTATGGAAAACATAGTCATCATATGCCATAAAAGCTCCTACGAACATATCGAGGCAATCCGAGCCTTTCTGTGAAAGCTACGGTCGTTCGTAGTTACGGAACTCTTTGAAAACAAAACTTTTTATGCAACATTTGAAAATCAAATATTCCAAAGACATAAGGGCCAATATTTCATCACATCAAGCATACGAATACTAAGAAACAAATAAGAATCATAGACATGCTCGGATCGCGAGAATAGAATTTTCTCGAGGCTCGTGTCATAGCCTATTTATAACTAAGGCATGCCAAAAGAAGGAAGGGTTGAGCTTCACATACCTCGATCGCTCTCAAAGATAATCCAAATCAAGCCTATGTCTCGGACTCCCTAAGATCTACATGACATCATTAAATACCAACATTAACTATAGGCATTTAGGAGTTCATTTCCAAACTAGCACGTAATTCTACGGAAATTTGGGCGGATTTCCCGAGTAAATGCACAACCCCGAAATTCAACTCGGCCAAATTCAACAACAACAACACCAACAACCAAACTAGCAACATCAATAATCAATTCAATACGCATTCTAACATTAAACACTCTTTCTACATAATCCAACAACATTCATTATATTCAATTCAACAGCTTACATTCAAGCCAACATCAACGCTTATACATTCAAATACTAGTCCGAACCCATACTAACAACATTCAAGACCATTTTAAATAATTCATAAAATATTTCAAACATCCCAAACAACACTCCAACTTACCCGAAAAAGGACATAGCCAAACCCGAGGAACCACATCCATAACACATTCCTCACTTCCGAATCATGATTTGCACCAACAATCCACACTCTAACAATGTCATTCTCATAAATATAGAAATTACATTAAATGCACACAATCCTCCAAATCAGCCCGCAACATTTACAATATCAATCTTGAGTCATCAAACTCTTATTGCCAACATAGAATTCATAACGACGACAACTAAAACACTAAGCAATATTAATTTATTCTTTGTCACACAACATGACCCATATTCGGCCACCACCATACATGCATATATTGATGATTCTCATCCACTTCAACACACTACAACAATTAAACATGCTACATAGAACTTAACTCATCACTTCAACACAACACACATATCCACACGGCTACAAGCCATGCACGGCTCAACTCCAACATGCCATATTTCATGAATTTCATCCATTTTTGCATACCACAACATGCACACATCATTCATAATGTTATATCCCGTATTTTGTACGTTGGGATAATCCGAGCTCACCATGATAAGCTAAGGACAAGACTAGTTCGGGATACGAGGTTGAGACTTTTGACCTCTGATTTTATTTTAATGCACAAGTTGCTTATGAATTTTATTAGTATGGAATATTAAGAGAAATTATGGGCTAGAAGTTGCAAAAAAAATTTTCATGAAAAGGCCAAAAAATCGTGTGTTAAGGTGGGACCCACGTGTCGGGATTTTATAAAGGACATATGAAGAGATATATGGGTCGTACATGTGAAGTTGAGAAAGTCCTAAGAAGGACCCATAAGCTAAAAATGAGTGTAAGCCCTCCAAAAGGGCGATTTAAGAAAACGTCTTGGGTGATCGACTTCGAGTCAAAACGGTATTATAAGTTTGGAATTTGGGAAAAACTCACAGAATGAAAGTTGTAGATAATTGAAATATATTTCCAACCATAGCTCTTGGGTTCACAGTGACATTGGGATAAGGAGATATGGACGTTTTTAAGGCCAAAAATTATTTCTTTGATGCAACCCGAGCCCAACCGGGTCAGGCCCATTACCCACACCTTTTTAAATGAAATATCAGCCTTTTCTCCTCATTTTTCATACCAAAACACCCAAAAAATTCTAGAGAAAAAGAAAGAGGAGAGCCTAGAGAGAAAAACTAATTTTGACCAAAATTCGCGCCCCGAATTCCGAAGCCCATGAAGAGAAAAGTGTCGTACGTCGCGTTGCCTTCAATTTAAGCTAAAAATCAACCAAGAAGAAGATGGTGGACGTGGTGGCTGCACACTTAAGGTAATATTAAGGTTTCTTTTCATTGTTAACAAAGGGTTTATTCGTAGTTTTAACGGATTAGAACGGGAGGGAATAGTGTAGAAATGGATGAAATTCATGAAACTTTGTATGTTGATGTTGAGCCGTGAGTATGGGCTGTTTTGTGACAAGGAATGAACTAAATTTTATTTAGTATTTTTGGTTGGTTGTTGTCACGACCCAACCCCGTAGGCCGTGACTAGTGCCCGAGCTGGGCACCCAAACACAATCATTAGTCCGAGTCACATACAGATAGCTTATACGGACGCAAATATCAAACACTGTCTTAGATTATATCAAACTGTCGCAAACACATCTCAAACACAACCGTATATGTATCGTGTGGCAAGGCTATCAAATGGCGCAACGGCCCAAAACATATACAAATGCAAGCCGACGAGGCCGGTAACGGCGAACGGGATGTTGGAACATGTAACATACAAACACAATTGTATAGAATGGGCATAACCCACATACATGTCCATAGACCTCTAAACGAGACAAACGAGCATATGACGGACGGCCCCGCTACCCCGAACAAATATATACATATGCAACGGACGAGTATATACCAAAGAGAGTTACTAATGTTATACTCCAAACGGATTGATTAAAAGGGTGTCCTAGTTACCGGCGGATCACCAAACCGTGCGTCCGTTTTGCGGGCATGAAACGCGGCCCGAAGAAGGGGGCGCATTTAAATATGTACTGAGTATGCAAAGCGTAGAATTAAGACACGGGAATTAAACAAATCCGAGTTATAATCGAATGGTTAAACGCATATCCAAAATACCAAAATGTTACTTTCAAAATATAAATCATGCCCGAGGCGTAAAATATGGTCGCCCGCCCGTCGATGGCGCCATAACACAGCATAACACCAGAAGGTTTCAAATCTCCGTATCCCCGTCACACATCATAACTGTTATACCCCGTACTTTATACGTTAAAATATTCTAAGTTGGTTGCGACAAGTTATGGACAAGACTTTTAATTTTTGGTTTTGTTGATTTTCGTTTTAATGCACAAGTTGCATATTCATCTTTTCATTGGCATGGAATGTTAAGGGTAAATTTGGAATAAGAAAAATTTGGGGTTAAAAGTGAATTATGAAAAGTTAAGCATTTCATGAGAATTTGAGGCTAGAAGTGAAAATTTGGAAATTAGTATTTCATGAAAATGGCCATATGTGGCCATGTGTGAGATATGGGACCCGGATCGGGCGACACTTGTGCAAATTATATATGGTGAAAAAAGATGATAATTAAATCATCTTCATCATTTTATCTCTTAGAAAGTTCAAGAAAAATGAGAGAGAGCAAGAGAGGGTCGGTACGAGGGCAAAAATTCAAGATCAAGAAGTGATCAAGAAAAAAATATTTTCTTCAAGCAAACCTACTAATTGAAGGGTGCTTATTAACGTGGAAGTGTTGTTTCGAAGCGATAGACCACTCGTTTTTTATTCACCACCTTAGGCAAGTTGTAAAGTTGAAGAAGAAATAGTTTTAATCGTATTATGTGTTATGGATGGTTTATATGTGTTGTAGTATGCTAAAATGAATGAAATTCATGAAAATATGGATGTTAAAGTTGAGCCGTGAATATTGAAGTTTACCGTGTGTTGTGTAGAAATGGTGAATTAATTGTATGTAGCATATTTGAGTGTTGTTATAGTGTGCTGGAAATGGATGGAAATCATGAAAATTTGGAGGTGGATGTTGGCCGTATAGGGGCTGATTTTGCAAGTTATGGCGAATTGATTTTACTTATATATTGGTTGTTGTTGTCATGGATTATGTGATGAGAATGAAGGTATTGAATGATTATACAAATGTTGTAATTATTTATTATTTGTGGCGCGTATGTGTGGTGTAAGGTAGAAGTGAAGAACTAATTTCATTTGGTATGTTTAGGATGTTGTGTTTGTAGATTCTATGTTGTAAAATGAAGGCTTAATGGTTCAAAGTGAAGTTGAAATCATGTGGTAATGCTTGGAACCTAATGTGATCTTAATATATTTCTTGTATGCAGATTAATGTTGTTAAAGTATGGATTGTTAGTATGGTTTATGAATTTGGAAGAAAAGAAATGCTTTTGTACGGTATCTGGAGTTATGTTAGAGACTTTGCAGACAGTGTCGTGTGTGTGATATGTCAGTTTTGTGAGCGGCTGCGTAAGCCGATGTATTATTATGCGTTATGTACCGATTATTTTGTAATCGGCTATGTATATATCGCACGCAATGTTACGTATTCGTTTTGACTACGCATTTTATTTGATTTGAAAAAGATCAAAAAGTATGATTTCTTTAAAATTTTCCTTCGCATTTTGACACGTATGGTCGGGCCCGATGATTATGTGTATTACGAAAAGTGTAACGCTCGGCCTAAAAGGGTCGGGTGCCGTATCACGCCTTACGATTAAGGATGTGACAATAACACAGCATAACGCCATACAAAGCATAACACCAAATATAAGCGGAACCCGGCCCTCGAGCGAGAGGCTCGGTGAACCATAAATACAGCATAACACCGAGTATATCATAGTGCGCACGACAACAACCGAATCGCCCGGACTCGCGAAAGAAGTACTAACCATATGCACGCAGCGAGTCTTGAGTAACCATATGTATAAAATCATTATCATAGATCAAAAGATAAGTAAAATGACCATACTTAAAATCGGGATAATAGTCATATCATATTTTTGTCAAAGTCACCGGAATTACGTAAAGAAGAGCTGCGGGGCCCACGGATGGGTGTCGACCCGAGTCGGGCCCGCCTATGGAAAACATAGTCATCATATACCATAAAAGCTCCTACGAGCATATCGATGCAATCCGAGCCTTTCTGTGAAAGATACGGGCGTTCGTAGTTACGGAATCATTTAAGAACAAACTTTTATGCAATATTTGGAAATCAATTATTCCAAAGACATAAGGCCAATATTTCATCATATCAAACATACGAATATCAAGAGGCAAACAAGAATCATAGACATGCTCGGATTGCGAGAATAAAATTTCCTCGAGGCTCGTGTCATAGCCTATTTGTAACTAAGGCATGCCAAAAGAAGAAAGGATTGAGCTTTACATACCTCAAACGCTCTCAAGGCTACTCAAACTCAAGACAAATGCCAACCTACGTCTCGGGCTGCCCAAGGTCTACAAATAAGTCATAATATGCCAAACATTAGCCATAGGCATTTAGGCATTTAATTCCAAATTAGCCCTTAATTCTACGAAATTTGCGCATTTCCCCCGTAAATAGACCAACCCGGAGAATTTAACTCGGCCAAATCAACAACAACAACATCAACAACCAACCTAGCAACATCAATAATCAATCCCAAAAGACAATATAACATTAGTAACTCTCTTTTACATCATTCAACAACTTTCAATATATTCAATTCAACGGCTTACCTTCAAGCCAACATCAACGCTTATACATTCAAATACTAACCCGAACCCATACCAACAATATTCAAAGACATTTTAAGCAATTCATACAACATTTCAAACATCCCAAATAATACTCCACTTACCCGAAAACGTTCCCAACCCGAGAACACATCCATAACACATCCCTCACTTCTAAATCATGATTTGCTCCAACAATCCACAGCCTAACAATGTCATTCTCTTAATATAAAAAAATTACATTAAATACACATGATTCTCCAAATTAGCCCATACAATTACAACATCAATCTTGAATCATTAAACTCTCATTTCCAACATAGAATTCATAACGACAACATTCAAAATTCCAAATAGAATTAATCCATTCTTGTCATATAACATGACCTATATTCGGCCACACTACACATATACATATATTGATGATTCTCATTCTTTTCTTCACACTACACAACTAAACATGCTACATAAAATTGATTCATCACTTCAACACACACACACACTTACACGACCAAACCTCACACACACAACCTCAACTCCCACCTACTATATTTCATGATTTTCATCCATTTTAACATACTACAAATACGCATACAACCTTTATAACACATGAAACATGATTAATTCTTACCTTTCTTCTTCAACTTCACAAATAGGCTAGGGTTTGCAAGGATGAAAACGGATGGTTGGATGACCCGAATAACACTTCCACGTTACTTAGGGACCTCAAATTAGTGGATTTGCATCAACGAAATAATTTTGGGATGGCTTGTTTGGGACTTGATTTTTCTCCCTCTTGGCCGAGAGTTCAAGCTTGTTGTTCTTCAACTTCTATTTTTTTTCTAAGTGTTGGAATGATGAAGAATGAATTAGTAGTCATCTTTTGCATACTAGTAAGACTTATACATGTGTTCCATGGCCCACACATGTGTTGGACCAATTAAAATTGGCCACAACATGTGTGGGACCATTCACAAATTCACACGGCCAAAGCAAGAAAATGCATGATTTTAACTTCCAATTATATCACTTTTGGTCCCAAATTTTCCCAAATGTTCCATGCCAACAAATTCATGCACAACTTATGTCTTAAAAAATAAAATCGAAGGTCAAAAGTCCCGACTTTGCATCCCGGAATGGTTTTATCCCTATCTTACCATAGTTAAACTGGATTGTCCAGACGTACAAAATACGGGATATAACATCCTCCCCCCCTTTAGAACATTCGTCCTCGAATGTTAGACTAACCTTACGGGGTCTTATAAGCACTCGGGGGAGTTTCTTTTACAACTATCACACACACAATTCATTCGTCAAACAACATAGTCAAGTAAGGGATTTAGATTACCTGTAGGCACTGGAAACAAGTGAGGATACTTCTTCTTCATCTGCTCCTTAGCTTCCCGTGTCATCTCCTCCCGGTTATTATTCCGCCACAACACTTTACGGCCACATCTTTATTCCGCAACTTTCTTACCTGACGATCCAATATGGCTATAGGCTGCTCTTCGTAAGATAGCTCCTCTGTGACCTGGATATCATCTACAGGAAATACTCTGGAAGGGTCACCAATACATTTACGAAGCATAGAAACATGGAATACCGGGTGCACTGCTCCCAAATCAGCTGGCAGATCTAATTCATAGGCAACCTTGCCTATTTTATGAATAATCTGATAAGGCCCAATATATCTCGGACTGAGCTTTCCTTTCTTGCCAAATCTCATAACACCTTTCATAGGTGACACTTTAAGGAATACCCAATCACCAATCTGAAACTCTAAATGTCGACGGCGATTATCTGCATATGATTTCGTCGCTCCGGGGCCGCTAACAACCGCTCCCGAATAAGTTTCACCTTATCAACCGCCTGCTGGATCACATCTGGGCCAATCAACTCAGTCTCGCCAACATCGAACCAGCCAATCGGTGACCTGCATTTCTTGCCATACAAATCCTCATATGGTGCCATCTGAATACTGGAGTGGTAGCTGTTATTATAAGCAAATTCAACAAGCGGTAAGTGATCATCCCAGCTATGTTATATCCGGCATTTTTGGCATATTCGGAAAATTCGAAATATTTTGACTTGTAAGGAACGAGGCCACATTTGGACCTTACTTAGTATGAATGTGTCGGTTATGAAAACATTGTGCGAAAACCGAGGAAGGCTAGGGGCAAAATTGGAAATTTGGAAAATAGTTTCATGAATTGCAAGAAATGGACATGGAATAATTGGGCTTGGAAATTCAAAAAAAAAAAGGAGAAGCCCAACCGGCCATGGGGGCTAGCCCAAGCCCATGGATTTTATTAATTATCCATGGGAT
>NW_026715335.1:0-20901 GCF_029784015.1 Lycium ferocissimum | reverse complement strand
TAATTTGGCCAAATGTTGCAAGTGGGGCCCATGGCCAAGTGGCCTCTTTCTTGAGAATTCTAGCAAATTTCTTCAATTTCATGAAAAATATTTCCCTTGGTTCCAAATTTGCCCCTAGCCTTTCTCCCTATTTCCATGAGTCATTATGCAAATTTACCTTTTTACCCCTGGCCTTTCTTAATATTCCAACTTTACAATTTTCCATACGCAACTTATGTCACTTGCCTTGACTCACCCGAGGGTACAAAATACGGAATGTAACAATGTAAGGCAGGAATAGCAACATAGTAGGAGATATAAGCATGAATATTAACAGGATATCATCTCGTGAGGTAAAGGGATGACCTGTACATATGAACAATATCTGCATAGAAACATAGAACATATCATAGGATAACAGAGTAACCTGTGCATATGAGGGCCCCATGGGGGCGGATGCCATGCATGCTTGTTTTCCCTTTTTAGGAAAAAAACATTTACCTTTTTAGAAAAAAAAGCATTTCTTTTCATAGGCATAGAAAACAGAACTTGTGTCATGTCATGTCGTGTTATATCATATCAAGTCATAGTGTATCATGTAGTATCATAGCAAGTCATAGTGTATCATGTAGTATCATAGCAGAACAGCGCGTCGGCTCGCCCACATTGCGCCGAAATACTCCGCTCGCCCTTAAATCCCGCGTCCGGGCATCCCGCGTCCGGGATGATAAGCCAGCTGACCAGGTGGCAATGAAACATGTTTCCCTTCCCATTTCCCCCATGTATCCCTTTCCCCCATGTCCCCATGTTCATGTGCGTATCATATAAGCATGCAGGAGAGCCCAAAGAAAGTCATGTATCCATCGGAGTGACGTAAGGTCGGTAACCCCCGATCGCATTATGGAGTAACCAGGGTCGCTTTGTCTCACCCTGAAGGAACAATTATTCTAGGATGAGACTATCAACGAAGAACATTATTAAGAGAACATAGAGCATATCACGTCATGTCATAGTCATCATATGAACATATTCTTCCTGGACATCATCCATGTTATTGTAAAACATATTCATAGTCATATTCATGGTAAGTACATATTCTTAACATATGCGTCATAGCCATTTTCTCATACCTAGCATCTTCATCGTCATCATAAGAATATCCTCGTTAGCATAGTTACTGTACTTGTCATTTGACGACGGAATAAGGATCAAAAGTTTCCATTGGATTCTACTTAAGAATAAGTCAAATGGAACAATAACGAAAATACGGGAACGATGGGCCCACCTCGGGTCAAATGAGGCGGCGTACCAAATTTACGTACATTACAATTCATGATGTCACTGGTGAGGGTCTTAAGGTAATCGGGTCCTATTTGCGCAAGTTCTAGATGTTTAGGAAGTTTTTCCAACATTTCGCACCATTTCTAATTCAATTCTACTAAATGAAAAAGGGGAAACTTTAGGTGCGGATTCCGGAGAATAGAAATGTCCCCGAGGCCCGTGTCCAAACCTATTACATCTAAGACATGCCAAGAAAGAAAAGTGAAGCCTTACATACCTTTTTCTGCCTCTTACGCTACTCCAAATTCCAGTTCCAAGTTCGCCAAAATCTACAATTTGGTCACATTTACCAAACATTAATTAGAGTCCTTAAGAATCCAAATCTTGAATCAACATTCGTCTACAGAAATTTCTAAAAGCATTTCCCCTGTAAATGCGCCATCCCCGAGATTCTAACTCGGCCAATTTTAATCAACAACAATCCGGGAATTCAACCCGGCCAAACCAACAACAACCAAACCAACAATCACAATCACAATATCAATAATCAATTTACAACATGTTCAAGACATTCCAACCCAAATCTTCCAAATGCCATAAGAACACCAACAATACATTTATTACTTTCAAACTCATAAGCTATATCAACAACCCGCATGCTAACGATCATTATTCTCATGCACACAAGAATCTATATTAAAATCATATTACTCTCCAAAACAGCCCACAACATTTCCAATTCCAACATGAATCATTGAACATTCATTTTCATCATAGCATCTATAGCAACAATCAACCAAAACACCAAATAAACTTAATCCTTCACTTCTATACTACACCACATACACACGGCCACAACACCACACCTCCCTTTTCATGAATTTTATTCATTTCTACACATTACAACAATACAAAACATACTACCTAGAATTGATTCATCACCCTAAACATGCAACACACATACACGGCTAAACATCAACATCCATGGCTCAACTTCAACATCCATATTTTCATGTTTTTCATTCGTTTCCATGCATTATAACATGTCCAAAGCATCCATAAAACATGTAAAGGGGAACAGAACCTTACCTTCTTTGCTCAACTTTCTTCACTCGGCCAAGGTTCCATTTGCAAAAACGGATGGTCTTCTTGTTCCAACAACTTCCCCACGTCGTAGAGAGCCCTTCAATTAGTAGGAAACTAAAAGAAAAATAATTTTTCCATGACCAACTGCATAGGGCAGTTCGGCCAGCTCATGGCCGGCCACCTCTCTCTTCTTTCTCCATTTTTTTTTTTCTTGAACTTTCGTGGTTATAAAATGTTGGCTTGTGCCTTGTATGCCAACACACACATATATATACATGGGAGCACATGGCTAGTCATGTGCTCCCTCTTGGCCGTTTTTGCCCTTCTTTTTTTTTCTTCCTTTTTCTCTAATTTTCTAGAAATTTCCTTGAATGAAAATGACAAAGATGATTTAATTATCATCTTATGCTTCCATAATTAATAATCACATGTGGCCCTATGGCCCACTCCACCTTGGCCTTTAATTTCATGAACATTTAACTTTCCAAAATTCATTTTTAACCCCAAATTCTCTTTAATATTTTCCCTCCAATAAAATCATAAGCGTCTCGTACCTTAAAACCAAGTTGGAAAATAGCCCTATCGTTAACTTTCCGCAATTGCCTCGGAATATTCAAATGTACCAAATGCGAGGTATAACATGCTCCTTCAACTCTTTCAATTCTGCGGGAGCCATTCTATAAGGAGGAATAGATATAGGCTTAGTGTCTGGAAACACATCAATAGCAAAATCAATCTCCCGCTCGGGAGGAAGGCCTGGGGGCACTTCCGGGAACACGTCCAAAAATTCATTCACTACGGGAACTGACTGAAAAGTCGGCGGTTCAGCTTCATTTTGAACCCGCACTAGATGATAAATGCAACCTTTTGTAATCATTTTGCTTGCCTTTAGATAGGAAATAAACCTACCCTTTAGTGATGCCGTATTTCCTTTCCATTCTAAAACTGGTTCTCCCGGAAATTGGAAACGAACCATTTTCATTCTACAATCAACATTGGCGTAGCAAGAAGCCAACCAATCCATGCCCATAATGATATCAAAATCCACCATTCTTAACTCATACAAGTCAATCATAGTACGGCGATCACAAATCACAATTACACAATTTCTATATGCTCGGCTAGCTATTATCGATTCACCAACGGGTGTGGATACCTCAAAAAAGTTTAATCGACTCCGATTTGATTCTAAAACGACCCGCAATATACGGAGTAACATATGACAACGTGGAGCCAGGATCTATCAAAGCATATACATCATGAGAAAGTACCGATAATATACCCGTGACAATATCAGGAGAAGACTCAAGATCTTGGCGTCCAGCCAAAGCATAAATACGGTGCTGAGGACCGCTAGAACTGGGGACTCTCCCCTTGCCTCTACCATGGCCGACTGGCGCATGTGAACCGGCCCCATGTGGCGTATAGATCTTGAAGATCCGGCTACCGACCGAAGGTCGGGTCCTGCCTCGCCACTCAATCGAGGGCAATCTCGCATAATACTATGACGTTGATTATGCTTTATATACTCAGTACATTATTTATACTGACGTCCTTTTGTTTGTGGACGTTGCGTCATGCCCGCAGCTGGACAGAGAGACAGGCTTGATCCATAGATTTCTTATTCCGGGACTATATAGAGGAGCTCTATTTCATCCGGAGCTACAACTTTTGGGTATTCTTCTTTTGTGTACATACATATGGGCATGGCAGGGTACTGTCTCACCTATATGATGTTACCTACTCTTCTTAGAGGCTTGTAGACATTTGTGTATGGTTAGATGTCTTGCAGCCTTGTCGGCTCATATTTTGTACATTATTTTGATATCCTCGTCGGCTCATGTATTTGGACATGGGCGTTCCTGTTGATGATGATATAAATGTGTTGTTGCCCAATGAGATTAGTACTATTGATGTATTAAAATTATAAGTAAGCCATGTGGTCCACCTAGATGTGAATGCGAATGTACCATAAGAGGTGCCCGGGTGGGTTAGCACCGGGTGCCCGTCATGGCTCTCTGGTTGGGTACGGATAACACTGAGCCTCGATAGGGCCAGGTATGTATAATCATCGGGCCTTGTCATGGCCGGGTATGTGAACCACTGAACCTTCATGGTCGGGTATGATATGAATACGAATACGAATATATATATATATATATATATATATATATATGAGCAAGCATTAGAAATGGAAGGTCCTTATGAAAGGCGAGTAAGTAAATATGATGATGGCCGATAGAGGTACAAATGGCTCTATTACCTCCTAATTCTCCCATCCTATGCTATTTCTTATGCTGTCTCTTATGCTCCTACTATGATGTTGATTATGCTTTACATACTCAGTACATTATTCGTACTGACGTCCTTTTATTTGTGGACGTTGCATCATGCCCGCAGGTGGACAGGGAGACAGGCTTGATCCATAGATTTCTTATTCAGGGACTACATAGAGGAGCTCCATTTCATCTGGAGCTACAGCTTTTGGGTATTATTCTTTTGTGTACATACATATGGGCATGGCGGGGTCCTGTCCCGCCTATATGATGTTACCTACTCTTCTTAGAGGCTCGTAGATAGTTGTGTATGGTTAGATGTCTTGCAGCCTTGTCGGCTCATATTTTGTATATTATTTTGATAGCCTCGTCGGCTCATGTATTTGGATATGGGTGTTCCTGTTGATGATGATATAAATGTGTTGTTGCCCAATTAGATTAGTGCTATTGATGTATGAAAATTATAAGTAAGCCATGTGGTCCACCTAGATGTAAATGCCAATGTACGATAAGAGGTGCCCGGGTGGCTTAGCACCGAGTGCCCATCATGGCTCTCTGGTTGGGTCGTGACATTGGTCATCTGCGCGTTCACGCCACTCCCTGGCGCATTCGTACAGACCATTTTCCTGGCCTACCAGCCCGACTTGTAACACCCATATCTCATTACTCTGAAGTCGTATCGATGTTTGTTGCGTTGGAAACTAGACTTCGTGAACTTCACTTTAGGCTTTTACTTTGCCTCAAAACTCTTCGTGTACTAAAAGATATTCTTCCTCCAAGTTGGGCCAAAATTGCCCTTCACATTTTCTCTAAAGTTCCAGCAAACTTACTTTACTTGGTTCACTTGCCCTTAGATCCTGCCATAGCTTATTATATGAACTTAAACCCTCGTAATCATAAGGTAAACACGTATAATCTCATATGCCTCCTAAAGGGTGGCTCGAATCTCAACATACAAAACTACAGGGTGTAATAATGAGGCAATCCGATGTACAAGTTATCTCTTTATCTCACGTTATGTTTCATACTTCTTTTTATGTTGTTATTTATGCCTTACATACTTAGTACACTGTTCGTACTGACATCCTTTCTTGTGGATGCCGCACTCATGCCGGCGAGCTCGGTGTAGCCACCAAACAATCCGAAACAATTCGTAGGATCTCCCCTCGGCCACGGTCGGTGCGCTCCATTGGTCCGGAGTCTGCCGGCCACTTTTTGGTATGTTATTTTGCTGTGTAGGTATGTGGGTATGGCAGGGCCCTGTTCCTATCTTTTCTACAGCTTATATTGCATAGAGGTTTGTAGACAGTTGTAAATAGTGGAAGCGTCATGTAGCTTTGTGGTCTCCTATTTTATGTACAGTGCATGTAGTGGCCATGTCGGACTGCGTTGTCATCCTTTACACGTATGCCTATATATATATATATATATATATCCATGTGTATAAATTATGAGTTTTCGAGGTGCATAAATTTTACAGCAGATGCTATTGTTCAGACATGAGTTAGAAATGGGCCACCAGGTTTCTCAGCATATGGCAAATATGAGTTTAAGGGTGCTTGGTCAGTATTGGTCGGGCACTCGTCACAGCCCATTGCTTTGGGTCGTGAGAAAAGTGGTATCAGAGCAGTTCGTCCTAAGGTTGTCTACAGGCCGTGTCCGGTAGAGTCCTGTTTATGGGTGTTAAGCCGGCCACACTTTTAAAAAAACAGAAGGCTGCGAGGCATTTAGGAATCATTAACCTTTCCTTCTATCCTAAATCGTGCGATAGAGCCAGAGTCTAGGAAAGATTGTTTCTGACCCTCTTTCCCTGTAGGTAGGTGCAGCTTGATAAGAGATACAGAGATCGGCTTCAGATAGTGGGGGTGCCAGGAAGGCCCCCAGGGTGGATTCGGGACCTCAGGTCCCAGGACCGAGTAGGAGGAGTCCTAGCTATTCTATTGATATGGACCCTTCCGAGGACACCAAGACAATCCCCCCAGAGTTCGTGACTTCCATGGAGGAGGACCCATCGAAGATAGTTATGGGACAGACCTTTCTGAGGGTTCGTATGAGATGCCGGTCGAAAAGGCTCTCGGGGCTATACCAGAGTTGATCCCTCCAGCTTCCCCTATGGTGGAAAATTATGTTAGGGCAGCCACGCCTGTGAGTGTTACCGATTATTCTAGCCCTTTATCTTGGCCTTCGGTAAATCAGGAGTTGCCAGGATATTCGTACCCCTCGGATTCGGATGGGGGAGATGAGGAGGGCCAGACCAGTAGATGGCGGGAGGACGATGAGGAGGATACTTCACTTTACAGCCCTCCAGACCAAGAGCAGGACAGGCCGGCTACAGGTATATAGGTCTTTTATTGAAATATTTTTTTCATATGTGTACAATTATTGCAGGATATCATTACTAATTGACAAATGGGAACGGATAACCAAAGTACTTATAGATAACTGCGACTAGGATGTTTTTCGCCACCACTAGGAATCTTAAAATTAGGAATGGAAGACAGTCGTGGGTCTTTGATTGATGGTTATTATTGGGGGTCAATTACTAAGCCTATATTGTCAGAAATTCAAAATCAAGGATTGAGGAAGTGTGCTAAGAAGTCCTACAGATCCAGACATAAGAGAAGGATGAGGAACTAGATGTCACGACCCAACTCCGTAGGCCGCGACACGTGCCCTAGTTGGACACTCATACGTACCTTAACCTAAATTAGCAAAATATTACAAATAAGCAGAAATAATAATTTAACAAGGACAAGTGGGCATGCCGCACGAAGGCCGATAAGGCCGTCACAAAACATAGATAAACTCTAAACGTACGCAAATCTCACGAAACATATACAGAACCCACACCGCATGTCTACAGACCTCCAGAACCAAACATAATCATATGACGGGACAGGGCCCCGTCGTACCCCAGAATAATATGTACAAATGCAACAGAAAATTTTTATACCAAAACACGGGCCCCGGACAAAGGAGCACTTCAACCAGCTGAGCAAACAACCTAGGCGGCGAATCAGCAAATCAGATGTCTGTACCTGCGTGGCACGAAACGCAGCCCCCGAAGAAAGGGGGTCAGTACGGAAAATGTACTGAATATGTAAAGCAGAAACTGTAATAACTAAAATTTAAAATCAGAATAGAATGTGCGGAAACGAACGAAATGCATAGGTGTCTAAAAATACATATTTGAAACCATAAGTAATGCATACCGAAAACATATGCCAAAGCCGGCCCCGCTATGGGACTCGGTGAACAGAACAGAGGCGCCCCCTTCTCCGGCGCCATAACACATCATACTTCGAGTAGGGAATATCTCCGAAACAAATCATAACATACCAAATGGCCATATCGCATCATATCATAACAAAGCGTACATGGCACATCATACACCGTAACCCGTACGCACGTATATACCGCGCCCTCACACCGGGCGCGGCGAACAATGCAGAAATACGCTTGAGAACATATCCGGCCGGGCTCGGTGGGGGAAACATTGGGGCATCCACGAGTGGAGCAAAGTTGAGAAACTAAATGCAATAAAAATAACATACATATTCCAGAGACTCGATGAGGCATATCAAATAACAAATCAGATCAATGAAATCGGACGGAGTCATAGTGCGTACCTTTTGGACATCACGGAGGGTTATATCGGAACAGAACGTTCGGATTCGTGATACAGATCAGAACACATCATAGGACTTAACGGAATATTTAAAACGATTTTTAAGTAATAAATAGAGGAGTAGTTAAAACGTTTCCTTTAAATCTGCTCGAAGACAAGTCATAAACACAGAAGGGTAAAATCGGAAATAGTGGGCCCACCTCAGGTCAAATGAGGTGGCGTACTCAAATCACGTTCGTTGACCCTCATAATATCATTGGTAAGTGTTTTAGAGTGATCGGATTAGATTGTACAAATTCTAGATGTCAAAAAACAATCTAGTCAGTTGGAGTCTAATTGAGTTCAATTCGATTGAAAGAAAACGGCTCAACTTTAGATATAGATTCCGAAGGATAGGAGCGACCCCAAGGGTCGAAACCGAAGCCAACACACCTATGTCGTGCCATGAAAAGGAAACAAAAAGCTTTACATACCTTTCTTGTCCTTCGCACTTGTCAAAACTTCAATCCCGTTTCGTCAAAAATCTGCAAATGGTCACTTCGACCAATTACTATTCATGAGACTTAGAAATTCTATTCTTGACCAATACTTGTCTATAAAAATTCCGGCAGCACCTCCCCTATAAATACACCACCCCGAGAATTAAACTCGGCCAATTACATTAACACAATACCAACCAAACATTCTAACAACATTACCATTCAATTCAAAATGTATCATAATGCCAATAACTCTTATCCAAATATTTCAAATGTTCAATTCAACTTCATATACTCAAACTAACATCAATACTTACATGTTCAAGTAGTAATCCGCGGCCACTCAAATACGATTTAAGAACGTTCCAAGTGATCCATACAATATTCAAGACAACTCAAGCACTAGGCCTTCTTACCCAAAATTCATCAACCACATTAAGGACAACAACAACACATTTCCTCCTTCCAAATTCATAAACTACATCAACAAACCATACCTTAACATCATTATTCTTACAAATTCAAGAACTACATTAAAGCCATATTAATTCTTAAACCAGCCCACACGGTTTCAACTTCAACTTGGGATCATTAAACTTCATTTTTACATCATATAAAGCATGACGACAACAACCAAAACACCAAATAACATTAGCTCATTTCATGCACACCAAGCAGCCCCTATTCGGCCACTCCACAACATACAACATTCCATGAGTTTCATTCATTTTCTACACATCACAACAACACATAAACATGTTGAATTCAATTACTCCCCACTCCTACACAACACACACATATGCACGGCCAAACACCAACCTCTCGGCCTCCACTTCACATGCAACTCTTTCATGAATTTCATCCGTTTTAACATACTACAACACATATAAATCATCTATAACACATGAAAAGAAGATTAGAACTCACCTTCTTCCTTCTCCTTCTTCATTCGGCTATGGCAAAGATTTGCTAGAACAAGAGCTTTACTTGATTCAACAACTACTTCATGTTGTTTAGCACCTTCCAAAGAGTGGAAAACATGGAAGAAAATAATTTTTTGTGGTGAATTCTCCATGGCCAATTTCGGCCAGCCCTTCAACCGAACAGCTCCCCTTTTTTTTTCTCCATATTTCTTCATCTTTCTAGAGTTTGGAAGATGACTAAATAATGCTAAGTCATCTTATAATATAAATGTATCATGGTCCACAAGTCATGTGCAAGTCACATGGCTTTTAATTTCATGAAAATTAACTCTCCAATTCTTCACTTTTGGCTCCATATTTCATGAAACACTAGTCTCCATAATTTCACTTTCAACCCCACGTTTTTCTTAATATCCCATTCCAACAAAATAACAAGCAACTTACGCTTTAAAACAAAATCGTGGTTAAAATTCTTTACTTCATATCCCGGAATCCTCTTATCCTTAACTTTCCGCAACTAGTCCGGAATGTCCCGACGTACAAAAGTGCGGGATATAACACTAGAATAGCTTGAGAGAAATTAGAAGCGTGTGAAACTCACAGTTGGAAACTCTAAATGATTGCGATAGATAAGGCGGACCGGATTGGCAAAGGGAGAGAAGACGCATTACAGCTACAGAATCAGGACGAGTATAAATAGTGTTGGGGGATACTTTGTGATACAAGAATAGATATGCGAAAACGAGGAATTCAGAAGATAAACAAAAGGAAAAGAAAAGATCGATAGATTGACACAAAAATAGGCACAATTAGGCAACCAAGAGTTCTTCAATAACCAAGACCTCCTAATTACACTCTAGATAGCACCAACCTCTTAGGATGACCTCAAGGAAATTGAATTCCCAAGCAACCAATCCTCTCAACAAACAATAATCAACAAGAGCCTACCAAAGGCCTCTCAAAAGTTTCCTCTTTAGAGACAACTCTCAAAATCACTCATAAATTTATCAATTCATCAAAATCTGAAGTCATGCAATAAAAGACTAGATATTTATACTAAGCTAATAAAAGAAGACCCTGTTATTACATAAATGCTATTAATGAGGCAACGGCCTTATTTGGCTAATCTTGTGGAGATGGAAATCTTGAATTTGCAAATGTGGCCTCTTGCAAACCTAGCCTTCCTTGATCGTTTGACCACTTTAATGCTCTTCCATCTCCAATCCGTCCTCTCTATGCTATCATCCAAGCTTTGGCTCCACGGGATGGTCCTTGAAGTGTCCTCGAGGCAACTCGGCTTGCATCATTCTCCCCTTCTTGAAAAGGATTCGTCCTCGAATCTAAACTTTGCAAAACCATAGGAGAGAAAAACAACAACCAAGTCCTCAAAAGATTAGGGTTAGTGTTAGGGTGGACAAGTATACCACCATGCCAAGTAAGCACAAACTTGTGATATAGCCAAGTATCAACAATGTTCAAGAAAAATAAGCTCTCAAGTGGAGCACTATGGGCTTGGCTATCCCAAAGATCAAGAAATGAGGATATTCTAAAGGGACCAATGGTTTGAAGAAACCAAGTTGGTACAACACACAAGTGATCCTCAAATGCAAAATGATACCATTCACACAAAGTTAGGGCTACACCGGGGTCAAAAGGGCTTTCATAAGTAATGGAAGAAGTAAGTACCCCAACAGGTCCCCGCCCCTCATCAAAGGCAGTCCCAACAAAAGAATGACTCTCATGAATGTCATCATATGCAAAAAGATAGTAAAGAAAGGTGTCACGCAAAATAACTTCATCTAGGGTGTCCTCAAATGTAGTTTCACTATTATACTCAAGAGCATGGTCAATCATACTACTATTCGGAACACCCAAGGAAGAATTAGCAATTTGCAGACAAGTTTCACCTTTCTTTTGAACACTTCCCCTCCCCATAAGTGGATCACAATTCCTCAAGGGAGGATCTCCATCATAGGGAAGAGTGTTATCATCCCATATTGGATTTTCAAATATCATGTAGCCACCAAAAGTGGCCACACTTTCAATGTTACAAAACATCCCACTAGGTACTTCACTCTCAATAGTCACATCATCCTTAAATAAAACATTATCCCTTTACAAGAGAGTAATCCATGAACAATGAGGAGTCAAAACATGTCATTTTACTCTCAAAAGAACCAATGTCATCTTGCAATGCATTTTCATTCACATGACTAGAGACATGACACATATCACCACTACAAATTTGAGTCTTATCACATGACCACTAGAACAAGATCAAGAGACTCATTTTGACATGAAACAAATAAAGGTGAAATGTCACATTCTTTCAATTGACCAACTACATCAACATCATCACTAATTAGAGGTACATTAAGCCCATCACAAGGATCCTCAAGTAGTGAATTATCACGACAAACAAGTTGATCAATACAAATTTCAACACTAGTTGGTAGCATGTCAAGCTCACAAGATTTACTAACATAATTACCACATGGCAATGTACTACCATGAAATTCACAAGTGTCAACACTAGGTGGACACAAATCGATCTTGCAAGAAGAATCAATTTGGTCATCAAAAGGATCAACTAGTGTTTGAGCACTTTTAATTGATAATGCTAGTCCATTCAAATCACAAGTGTTAACATTAGGTGGACACAAATCGACCTTGCAAGAAGGATCAATTCAGTCATCAATAGGATCAATTAGTGTAGGGACACTTTCAACAATGACATTACCAAGACATGGCAAAGAATTATCAAGCTCAATGCAAGGCAAACTAACTCTCATACTCGAATTGACATCAAAATAACTCAAATAAGTAAGAGCATTAGGATAAGTTATTTTACCTTGCTTCCTCTCTTTTGGCTTCTTCTTTTGGGAAGTGGTTTTGCTCCTATACCCCCTTTGATGTGGTTCGGGATAATGGCATCTCAATTCCCTCTTCAATGCATGCCAAGTATTGCTTCCCATCTTGTATGCCCAATAGTGTGCAAGCTTCTTCTCAAAAGTTCGAATAGCCAATTTCATCTTCTTTTCTTGTGGATAGTTGCAACTAGCAAAAATTTCATCCATCGTCAATTCCCATTTCTCATATTCTTCTCCACTAGCTTCCATAGTCAAGGTAGGCCATTTCACATTAGTTTCTTGTGCCTTTACACTTGGATTCTTTCTAGGAAGTATGCGTGGAAAGAGAAGTTTCCCCCTTTTATCCACTACATACCAATGCCAATCTTGCTCATGCGGGATCCCATGTACTTCAAACCAAGCAAATCCCAAGCACAAGTCGCATGTATCCATAGAAAGCACTTCACACCATACTTCCTCTTGATAATCCCCAAAAGAGAAGAATACCTTCACCATCTTCTTAACCCAATATCCCCTTGTATCACGGTAAGGGTCTCTTTTCCTAACACAAGACAATCCTAGCCATATGACCGCTTAAGAGGTAATGTAACAATCATGAAAGTAATCATCAATTTCAAGGAAAACTCCCTCATATTCCGACACCTTCACTAAAATTGAGTGAAATCTTCCATTAGGCTCACCTTTCATCTTAGCCTTAGGTTGTGCTCTACTCACAACACTTTGACCGTCACATGAATCGAAATCCATGGAGAAGTACCTGTAAAGAACACTTAGCAAACACGTTAGTAGTAAAGAAACCTCACCAGACTCATGTTTATACTCTTTGTGCTTGGCTAGCACCACTCAAATTAAGTCACACTCTTTTGCCTTTTACCACTCAATTGGATCGGTTGTTGTTGATTATTGATCGGATTCGGTTGCTTGCAAGGTGCACAATTACTACTTGAGATCGGAATGGATTCTTGTTAGACTCGAAGAAAAAAGAAGGATGACTCAATTAAAACAAACACACTTGAATCAAGAAATTAACGATGAAGTCGTAAAACGAGGAAAGAACAAAAAGAATTGGCTTGAAAGAAAGGACTCAAGAGCTAATTAACAACCAAGTAAGGATCAATTAATAGTTGTTAATTAGCTAGGAGAATCAAAGAAATGAGAAGAAGAAGTGAACAAACCTCGGCCAAACACTTAGACAAATTTGGGAAGTTTTTGGCCAACACTTAGAAAATTCGGAACTGCTTGCAGCGTCTTTTTATAACGCCCAATAACTTTTGCTGCAGACCTTTGATTGATGAACGGTTTATTGATTCGGAAAGTAGACTCTCTGAACTTCAATTTAGATATATTATGGGCCCCGTAACTCATTATATACATGGAGATATACCCCTCTCAAGTTGGACCAAGATTTGCCAACACTTAGAAAAATTTCTAAGTGTTAAAAAAAATTACTCTCTGAATGTGGGCCCCACGCGCCCATCAGGTACGACTGGGACAGATCTGACACCTGTGCTGACATGGTGGATGACGTGCTGACATGGCATTTTCTTTTTTTTTTTTTTTTTTTTTTTGGAATCCGATTTTTTTCTAGGCCCACACAAACACTTTTCACCCCTTTTACTTGAAGACTTTGGATCAAATACCCTCTTTGGTCTTCTTCTTCCTCTTGAAGATTTGAAGATCTTCAAGAACACCAAGAACTTTCAAAATTTCAACTCCTTCATATCATCTCCTCTTTGCCCCAAATTTCAGATCTAAGCTCTCTTCCACTCGAAGAACAAAGCCCAATGATTTTTATCCTTCAATTTTCACACAATCTTCAATACCCACTTTGAGTTCTTCAAGTTCTTTAAAACTCAACAATGGTAGATCCTTCAAAAATACTCCAAATTACTTCAAATTTCGAATTCTTAACCTTCTTCACTAGAATATCACATCCCAATAACTTTGAAGCTCCAATTTCTATTTTTTTCTTCAAAACCCACTTTCAAGTTCTTCAACTTTTAAGCTCCAACAATGGTGAATGACTCAATATGACTCCAAATAGCTTGAAACTTAAGATCTAGACTCAAATAACACTAGGGAATGCAAATCTACTATCAAAAATAACAAATAAGCAAGGATCAAACAAGATTTTGAATTTTTGAATTTCAGATTTTTTTTTTTTTTTTTTTTTTTTTTGTGATTTTCGATTTTTTTTTTTTTTTTTTTTTACGAATCAAAATTCAAGACTAGATTTGTGGAAACAAATATATTCCAAGCTTTGATACCAATTGATACAACAACGTATACGCGGAAACGAGAAATTAAGAAGATAAACAAAAAGAAAAGAAAAGATAGATAGATTGACACAAAAATAGGCACAATTAGGCAACCAAGAGTTCTTCAATAACCAAGACCTCCTAATTACACTCTAGATAGCACTAACCTCTTAGGATGACCTCAAGGGAATTGAATTCCCAAGCAACCAATCATCTCAACAAACAATAATCAATAAGAGCCTACCAAAGGCCTCTCAGAACTTTCTCTCTCTAGAGACAACTCTCCAAATCACTCATAAATTTATCAATTCATCAAAATCTAAAGTCGTGAAATAAAAGACAAGCTATTTCTACTAAGCTAATAAAAGAAGACCCTGTTATTACATAAATGCCATTAATGAGGCAAGTGTCACAACCCAACCCCGTAGGCCGTGACTAGTGCCCGAGCTGGACACTCGTATACACCTGATAACTATAATCGTCCACAACTAGCATAATAAAGAACTTATATATAGAAAGGCATGACGTCGTCACAAAACTGTCGCATATATATACATATCACAACAACCTGTCTCCTGAGGAGTTACAACTTTCAACAGATAACATCGTATGTAAGCCGGCAAGGCTATCATGATATAGGGGGACGTCCCAGTCATACACGAGCCGACAAGGCTATCATAACACATAGCTTCCAAAACATGTATATATACATATATCTACACAAGCCGACAAGGCTGCCACTATGAATGGGAACGCCCCAAAACATAAGTCATACAGACACAACTGAACAGTAGCCATATACAACCCACACATATGTCTACAGACCTCTAAGAGTATCAACAGTAACATATGACGGGACAGGGCCCCGTCGTACCCCTGGATAATCATATACATATATACAACGAGAGGATCTATACCCAAAAGGCTAGGCTCCGGGACAATGGAGCACTCCAAGTCAGCTGAACAGAAATCCTAAGCTGGCGGATCACCAAAGCAAAAATCTGTACCTGCGGGTATGAAACGCAGCCCCCCGAAGAAAGGGGGGTCAGTACGAAATATGTACTGAGTATATAAAGCATGAAATACAGTAAACAGGATTATAACCGAAATAAGAAGTATAGAAACTAGTACAATAACCAGAAAAAAAACCACAAGGCTTACCTTTGAAACATAAATCATGCATGTCAATATCATACTCAACCCGTTATGGGGCTTAGTGACTTAATTAGATAATCATCCTGTACATATGAATGTATAGCGTGTCCCGGCCCTCTAATGAGGGACTCGGTAAATAAAATCATCATATGCCATCCTGGCCGCCATCCCCATATCATCATATCATCATGTCATCATATCATCATATACATATACATATAACGTGTCCCAGCCCTCTAATGAGGGACTCGGTGAATAATGCGGTGGAGCCGCGCACGAGAACATGCCCCGGCCCGGACTCGTAAAAGATGTAACAAGAGTATGCACGAGCGAGTAGTAAGTAACCATATGCACCTAAATCATCTTTTGAGACTCAATAGATAAGTAGACTAATTAATTCTCGAGTGTCAGGACGATAGCCATATTAAGTTCTCTCTAAATGTCATTACGAACTATATTAAGGAAAGTCTCAGGGATCATAGACATGTATCAAATCAATACGAGATAGCTTATGAAAGTTAAGGACATTATTCATTATAGAATCCTTTAAGAATAGGAACTTTTATGCATCATTTACTATTCAATCATATAAAAGACTCGAGGGCAATAGCTCGACTATCCTGAGAGTTCTAACATCAAGAAGTGAATAAGAATCATAAATCATGCTCGGAACTTGTGAATAGAATTACCCCAAGATCGTATCTTACTTACATCTAGGACATGCCAAAAGAAAGAAGGGATAGGCTTTACATACCTTTAGCGTTTACTCGCAACACAACACATATACGCTGCCCAATAGTATCTCAACCTATATTAAGACGTCAAGAACTACAATTAAACTACGAAGAGATTCAAAACGCATTCTAATGTTAGTAACTCCTTTCTAGACAATTAGACGACGTTTCGCTTATATTCAAACCAACTACATACAACCAAGCCAACATCACTAATCATGCATTCAAGTATCATCCCGAGACTATTCAAACAAGACTCGAGGGCACTCCTGGACAAATTTCCGTACAACACTCCAAACCAGCCCAACCAACACACAATACAACGTATAACCTTAATTACCATTAATCTTCCAAGCTCAACAAGAACAACAACAACACATTCTTTTCATCCAAGTTCATGAACTACACCAACAACCACACGTTAACAACATTATTCATTTAGATGCAAGAAACTATATTAACATCATATTAGCTTCTACAACAGCCCACAAACAATTATAACTCCAACTTGAACCATCAAACCTTCATTTTCATCATAAAATCCATAACAACAACAACCAAAATATCAAGTAAAATCAATTCACCATTTCATGCACAAGCAGCCCCTACACGGCCTCAACACCAACACACATAGTTCCATGAATTTCATTCATTTCTACACACTACAACACGTTCAAAACCATCCTTAATACATACAAAAGAAGATTAAACCTTACCTTGAACACTTGACTTCTCAACTTAGCTAGAACTTGTGCCTTGGATTTAATACTTGTTCTTGCTATCTAGGATCAATCCCACGTTAATATACACCTTCCAAAGGGTTGAAACACTTGAAGAAAATCAAATTTTGATTCAAAACACCAAGCTTCACTCTCGGCCAGCCATGGCCGAGAGCTTCTCTCTCCCTCTCTAAGGTTTTTCTTAAGTGTGAAGATGATAAAATGACTCTCCTTAGTCATCAACTTACTATTTATATGATGCCTATGTGTTGGACACATGTCCCACTCATGTCTTGAGCCAATCAAATTTGGCCAAGCCATGGGTGGGACCCACACGGCCATTAGCACCTAATTAGGATTAATTTAACATTAAAATAATCACTAATCCCCCCCTTAATAATCTAATCATGGTTAATTAACCCCTAATCTCCATTAATATTTCCATGCCAATTAAAATTTATAAGCAACTTGTGCATTAAAACAAAATCGGAGGTTAAAAGCCTCTACCTCATATCCCAACATTGTCTTGTCCTTAACTTGTCGCGATTGGCTTAAAATATCCCAATGTACAGAAATACGGGGTATAACAGCAAGAGCCTTGATTGGCTAGTCTTGTGGAGATGAAAATCTTGAATTTGCGAATGTGGCCTCTTGTAAACCTAGCCTTCCTTGCTCGTTTGACCACGTTAATGCTCTTCCATCTCCAATCTGTCCTCTCCATGCTATCATCCAAACTTTGGCTCCACGGGACGGTCCTTGAAGTGTCCTCGAGGCAACTCGGCTTGCATCAGGGAAGGAGGAATATGTGTGTATATATATATATAAGAGTAACAAGATTATGATATCGTGAGGAGAGAAGAAGCCTGAGTAAGGGAAGTATGTTGCTAGTAAGGGTTAAGTGGAATTCTTGAGAAGAGGACTAAGGCGATAGTAAGGCCGAAAAGCCATTCGGGTAAACTCCGAAAGTAAGTAAGCAAAAAGGATGGGATATGGCAAAATGCGACAAAGGTCAAATGCGAAAATCTTGAGAGCAGACCGGAATAAATAGGGTTAACAGTATAATAACAATGATATGGATGCGATCCAAGAGGGAATGATCAAATTTTATGAAAAATGTCAAGGAAAGTCGGACTCTTAAGGTACGTCTGAGAGGATAAATATGAGGCCATATTGATACGTTCGCCTAGGGAACGAACAACCCCCCCCCCCAAAGAGACGATCTTGGAAATGGAATGGATTCGTACTTCTAATAGAGTATTTTACAAATTTCGGGGTCAATGTGGTAAAATGGCAAAGGAAAGGAGAGTGCTTTATGAGCGAGGAAAGTTAAGCAAGGTTCTAAGGGCGAAAGTGTAAAAAAAAAAAAAGCGACTAATGGACTGGGCAAGGGGAATGATAATAAGCTAATAAGTCTAGCCAAGAGACCAAAACATGAATGACCGGAGATAAGAGTCATGGTAAGAAGTACAGAAATTCGATCATAAAGGAAATAGGAAGAATGTACGAGGGATGTGTATGAATACGGACAAGTTGTAATATCTTAAGAGTTGGACAAAGGGAGAAGAAGAAAAAAATATACTTTACGAGCATTTCATGATAAGCACAAGAGTTGGTAAATGAAGGACTGTGATACAGAGCTGTGATCCAAATGAGAGGATGAATTTTGAGAATGAATAGTATAGTATAGATGTAAAATAGGACTTTCAAGTAAGTAGAATCTAAGGATCTTAGTAAAAGTAATCAGGAATGAAGATTACGGCTGAAGGAGCATTGTATAAAGACCCCGACAAACCTTGATGTCACCATTAATTCATTGGCCTAAAGGATTAATAATCATGAAAGGAAGAGGTGGTCTAGATTGTATTCAATATGTGTAAACTTTTGATCTAGTACAAAACTTTAGCTAATGAAAGGGAAATGACTAAGACCATGCAATGAAAGGAATTCTAGTATTGTATAGGATAAAGAGTTAGAGGACCGCTAAAGCTGGCCAGATGTTTACCAGAGATGGTGAGTATTTGAATATTACTGGTATATGAAAATATTCCTGAAAAGGCGGGGGAAAGCTAAATTCAGTTTCTAGATGAATTACAATACTCCTAAGCTCGAAAAGGGGCAAATATATCGGCTTGAAGAAGCCAAAGTTGAGATGTATCGATTTACTACCAGAAAGTGGGAATGGACTAAATGCACATATGAAACAAAGGTGGAACCAGAATGCATGACAAGATGATGAATAACTAGCAACGACCAAAAATAATAAGCCTTGTCAATAAAATACATTATGTTCCCCGGCTATGGTTCGAATCGCTCACATTTTGAGTTACATTTAAATATGCAGCAAAGTTCTTCAGAAGACAATGAAAGAAGTAAAAAAGAGATTTTAGTATAAGAGGAAATGAAAATTTTAGCAAAGGGGAATAACTATAGAAGGTTGTGATTAAGTGAGATTTTGTTAATTATGTTAAGATTTGAGGAGAGGAAATTGAATGAAAGTTCCAAATATGGATTTAAAGATATCTTGAGTCGTAAGCCAGCTTACGTTGTGATTGTTAATATGTTATGAATATAACCTTGCTATGAGAGATAATAATAATGATGAGGAAGTGTCGTATACAAGTGTATAAGTTGTTGTGTTACGGTTGTTGTCATGGACGGATAGCGAAAAAAAGTCTGGTTAATTGAACCCAATTTGAATATAAATCTTTCGGCTACTCGATATACATTGGATGAGCAACCTGAGGATAAACCATCATCGAGAATAATAAGACGTTAGTAGGGAGAAATTAATACCAATCACCCGGGCGTTACCGCAGATGGAACTATGATGAGATTGTAAGGAATTAAGGAGTCCGGCTAAAAAGCTAAAATGACATGATATGGTATATATATAATCGATCAGTACTGAGACGGATAATCTAAAATAGCACCAGAGAAGCGAGTAAGTAAAAGTGCCACAGCCGAATAAGAAAGATTGTCCATTAGTAAAGAAATAAAGAGTCACGAAACAGGTTGGGCTAAGCCAACGGAAAGGGAAGTCATAGAAGTAGTTGGAGATAAGATCGCAAGAAAGGGATTTAAGGATATAAACAGAGAAGATGGGTATTTAAGGAATTAAGTGATCCACTGGATTGATAAACCGAAACGACAGATAGGTGCGTCTGACTGTGGGAAAGATTTATTAAGTGAGAGTCGGGTAAAGGTCAAAGGTAAGAAGAGAACCCCTGATACAATAATAAAAAGGAAAGACAAGGAATAAACAAGAAATTAAGGATAGAATAGATTGACACAATTGAATAAGACTAAAAAACAACCCTAACCATAAAAGATTAAGACCTTCAATTAGATTATCCAAAAACACCAAACTCTTAAGGAGACCAAAAGGGATTGATTTTCCAATTAACCACCTTCTCAACAATTCAAACAACCAAAAAAAGCTTCACAAGCTCTCAAATACTCAATTCTAGAGTTTAAAAGTTTTCAATATCTCTCATAAAAATAATCTAAGTCTTC
>NW_026715334.1:0-41650 GCF_029784015.1 Lycium ferocissimum | reverse complement strand
AAATTACAACAACAAATCCGAGAATTTAACTCGGCCAAACTATCAACAATGCCAACCATCATATCTCCAACTTCAACAATTTATTCAAAATACATTCCAACATTAGTAGCTCCTTTTACATAATCAAACAACATTTCATTTATATCCAATTCACAATTGTTCACACATTCAAATACTAATCCGAAACCATTCAACAATATTCTAGAACACTTCGACAACCCGCACAATATTTCAAAATTCCAACCAACACATACACTACCCAAATTCTTTCAAATCCAACAAGAATAATTACAACACATTTTCTTTCCTCCAAATTCATAAACTACACCAAAATTCTACATATTAGCAACATTATTCCTACGATTATAAGAAACCATACTAATGTCATATTAACTTCTTCCATAATCCGCAAACGATTACAACTTTATTTCAAGCCATTAAATCTTCATTTAACAACATGAAATCCACAACACAACAACAATCAAAATACTAAATAAAATTATCTCATCATACCCCACCAAAACAGCCCCTATCGGCCACTACATCAACACCGACAAACGAATTTATATCGCTTATTTCTTCCGTCCTAATCCGTTAAATCTTTAAATAAACTTGTTAACAATGAAAAGGAACCTTCATATTACCTTAAGTAGGCAGCCACCATGTTATCACTCTCCTCCTTGGTTGATTTTTAGCTCAAATTGAAGACAACGCAGCGTACAACACTTTTCCCTTCATGGGCTTCGGGATTCGCGCGGGATTTTGGTCAAAATTGGTTTTTCTTCTCAAGGCCTTTTTTCTCTATCTCTCCAGAATTTTCTGGTTGTTCCAGGTCTTAAAATGAGGAGGGAAGGGATGAAATATCACTTAAATAACATGGGTCATGGGCCAACCCGGTTGGGCCCGAGTTGGGCCTAGCCCACCGACCTTTCGACCTTAAAACGTTCATATCTCCTTGTCTTGACGTCACTGGGAACTCACGACCTATGGTTGGAAAGATAATTCAATTATCTACAACTTCTATTTCTCAGTATTTTCCAAATTCCAAACTCATAATACCGTTTTTGCCCTCAAAGTCAGGTCACCCGAAAACGTTTTCTTAAAAATATTCGTTTTGAGGGCTTCCACTTTGATTTGGCCCAAAGGGTCCTTCATGGTTGTGTTTAACTTTACATATGTGATTCATATAACTTGTCACATGTTCCAAAAAAAAATCTTAACGTGTGGGCCCCACCTCAGCTTACAAATAATCCGACGTTCAAAAATACGGGATATAACATGGACGCGGGCTTATACACCGTTCCTGTATGGACGGGCAGTTATACACCGATCCTACGTGGTCGGGCAGCTTACTTACAGATATTTACATAATTTTTTTTTAAAAAGCTAGCATGCGTGCATCAGCCCCAGGGCACTCGGATGACGATTACTCCTTATTCCATGATGCCGCTCGAAAGCGTTACCGTGCACCCATATGGTCGGGCGGTTATACACACGCACCTACACGGTCGGGCCGGTTGCTAACGATATCTATATAGTACTCCAAAAGGTAAAGTTAATTTACATTAACATAAATAAGCTACGGTAGACAACGAGAGATACGAGTTATGTCAGCTCTCTTGTGTTGTGTTTTATGTTCTCTATTATGATTTCGTGATATTACTCATGCCTTACATACTCGGTACATTTTTGTGCGGCGTCCCTTCTTGTGGACGCCGTAAGCGTGGTTGACGGACTTGATCCACTAGGAGTTCTTCGGCGGTACATTCGAAGTGCTCCGGTTATTGGAGCTTCAGTCTAGTGGTATTACTTTTGTGCACATACTTGGGCACGGCAGAACCCGGCCCATCTTGTTACTATATGTATTGGGTTTAGAGGCTCGTAGACAGATATGTACAGTCAGATGTGTTATACTATGGTTTGTCCCCGCCGATGTATATTAAGTCGATAACGTTTGTTAATACACATTTATAGTAATGTTATTAATGATGGCGTAATTAAAGTATGACGGTAAACAGTTATACGGCCCACTGGGTAACAAGAATATGATATGAGATAAGGGGTGCTCGGTACAAGCATCGGGCACCCGTCGCGGCCCCAAGTTGGGTCGTGACAAATATATGGCCGAATGTGATTGGCTCTTGAAGGATAATGGGAAACATGTCAAGGTTGGACATGTGTCACCATCATGTGTGGCATATATAAAGGGAAATTGATGACTAATGAATCAATTATCATCTTCACAAACAAAAGAAAACTAAGAGATAGAGAGAGAGAGACTCTCGGCCATGGCTGGCCGAGAGTGAAGCTTGGTGATTTGGATCAAATTTGATTTTTCTTCAAGCAATTCAACTCCTTAGAAGGTGTATAATAATGTGGAATTGATCCTAGATAACAAGAACAAGTATTAAATTCAAGGCACAAATTCTAGCCAAGTTGAGAAGTCAAGTGTAAAAGGTAAGGTTTAATCTTCTTTTACATGTATTGAGGATGGTTTGAACGTGTTGTAGCTTGTAGAAATGAATAAAAATCATGGAATTATGTATGTTGGTGTTGAGGCCGTATAGGGGCTGTTTGTGCATGAAATGGTGAATTGATTTTACTTGGTATCTTGATTGTTGTTGTTATGGATTGTATGGTGAAAATGAAGGTTTAATGATTCAAGTTGGAGTTGTAATTATTTGTGGTACATTGTAGAAGCTAATATGATGTTAATATAGTTTCTTGCATCTATATAAATGATATTGCTAAACGTGTGGTTGTTGGTATGATTTGTGAAATTGGAAGAAAAGAATGTGTTGTTGTTGTTCTTGTTGAGTTGGGAAGATTGCGGGTTGCATTGTATGTTGGTTGGGCTGTTTTGAATATTGTGCGGGTTGTCCAAGTGTTCTCGAGTCTTGTTTGAATTGTCTCGAGGTTAGCACTTAAACGCATGATCATTGGTGTTGGCTTGATTGTATGTGGTTGATTTGAATGTAAAGGAAATGTCGTCAAAATTATTTAGAAAGGAGTTACTAACGTTAGAATGCGTTTCGAATTCGTAGCCTAATCGTAGTTCTTGACATCTTAATATAGGTTAAAGTATTATTGGGCAGCGTATACGGGTTGTGTGTGCGTATAAACGTAAAGGTATGTAAAGCCTATCCCTTCTTTCTTTTGGCATGTCTTAGATGTAAGTAAGATACGATATGAGCTTTGAGGTAACTACTATTCATAAGTTAGAGAGCATGTTTATGATTCTTACTCGCTTCTCGATATAAGAATTCTTAATATAGTCGAGCTATTGTCCTCGAGTCTTTTGTATAATTGGATCGTAAATGATGCATAAAGGTTCCTACTCTTAAAGGATTCTATAATGAATAATGTTCATAACTTTTAAAACTGACTCAGATTAACTTAATACATGTCTATTATCCCTGAGGCCTTATTTTGATATAGTTCATAATGATATTCAAAGTCTTTTGAACATGACTATCGTCACGATACTCGGCGTTGATTAGTCCACTTATCTATTGAGTCTCAAAGGATGATTTATATGCATATGATTACTCGCCTACTACGTTTGTGCGTTCTGTTATTACATCTTTCACCGAGTCCTCGCTGGAGGGCCGGGTACGTATATATATGTTATGGTGTTATCTTTGTGTTATGGTGTTATCTTGTGTTATGGAGTTATGCTATGTTATGGAGTTAGTTTCGTGATACGGAGTTATCTTTGTAATATGGAGTTATCTTGTGATACGGAGTTATCTTTGTGATTCGGAGTTATCTTGTGTTCCCGAATATCTTGTATTACAGCCCTTGAAACAGTGGCGACCATGTTCCCGAGTCCTATAATGGACCGGATATATATATATATATATATATATATATATGATATTAACATGCATGATTTGTGTTTCAAAAAAAAACAAGCATTTGGTATTCGTCATTGTACTTGTTTTTACTGTACTTCTTATTTCGGCCATCATCCGGATTCTTGTATTTTCATGCTTTATATACTCGATCGTATTTCGTGCCCTTTCTTCGAAGTGCGTTTCATGCCCGCATGTACAGACGCTCGTTTTGGTGATCCGCCAGCTTAGGATACCTATTCTGCTATCTTGGAGTGCTCCCTTATTTCGGAGCCTATATTTTTGGTACAGAACCTTTTGTTGTATATATAAGCTTAGCCAGGGGTACGGCGGGGCCTGTCCCCGTCACGTAATCTTGTTATTATTCTTAGGGTCTGTAGACACATGTGTGGGTACGTATATAGTTGTTGTTTAGGCCGGGTACATACGACTTATGTTTTGGGACGTTCCATTACGTAGTGGCCGCGCCTTGTCGGCTTGCGTTTGTATATATATGTTTTGAGATACTATATGTAGTGGCAGCCTTGTCGGCTTGCGTATGTATATAGTTTGGGCGTTCCCACATGTTATGATAACCTTGCGCTTATATGTGATATTATCTATCGAAGTTGTAACTCCTCGGAGACGGAGTTGCTATGATATATCTATATATGCGACAGTTTTGAGACGACGTCTTGCCTTTTTATATATGAGTTCCTTATAATGCTAGTTGTGGGCTGATTATAGTTAACAGGCATATACGAGTGTCCAGCTCGGGCACTAGTCACGACCTACGGGGTTGGGTCGTGACAGTTAAGATGTCATGCGTTGAGTAAAGTGACCATGTAGGCCGATATGTCAGCTTGACTTAATCGGTTTTTGATTAATTGAGTATCGTTCGCAAATTTTTATGGTTTGACGGAAAGTACTTTATTATACTTCCGAATTTTTTTTTATATGTCCAGTTTCATTATGTGAATGCCAGAGGGTTCGCTCAGCTCTAATTAAGAGTTGGGTGCCCATCATGCCCTATCGAAATTGGGGTGTGACAAAGTGGTATCAGAGCAGTTCGTCCTAGGGGTTGTCTGCAAAGTCATGTCTAGTAGAGTCTAGTTTATGGTGTGTTGCGCGCCACATTTATAAACGGGGAGGCTACGGGCATTTAGGATAGTTACTTTTCTTTCATATCTAAGAACGTGTGATAGAGCAAGCTATAGGAAATGAGATTCCTTATACTAACCCTTGATTTCGGCAAAAGAACGGTATCGACGAAGAATGTGATGATATTGGAAGTTACAGAGGTAAGTCACTTCGTTGAGGCTACATTATCCGAATATGTACTTATATGATAATGGATTGGTTGTCAAAGAGGTAAGTCGGTGTAAGGTACAACAGAGGAATTGATTAAATGTATCTCTTGATGATAAAGTTCAGTTATAAGTTTGTGAACTAAACAAATTGAATGAATCAGTACAAAAGTAAGCAACGGTACGAAAGATATATGTCGGGTAAGGTAAGAATATTGAGGTATGATTGAAATGTAAAGCTGAAGAATAAAAGGGAAAGTAAATGGGAAGGTATAACAGGGTAGATCGCTAAAGGATCAGGTACATCTCGAGGTATGATATATGAGGTAAATTTTGACATCTTTGTACTTTTACTTAAAATTGGGAGCCCTGTGTGGCTGAAATATATTGTGTATATGTTAGCCCTGTGAGGCATTGTTGGTATTTGCTGCGTGCTGGTTTTGGATAGTAAGAAATATAGAGGAAACTCTGCCGAAATTTTTCCTAGAATTAAAGAAGATAAGATAGAAGTTTGTAATATGTCCTAACGGGAAAGGATGTTGTGTAAAAAGTAATGGCAGGACAGGATTATGTTCGGAGTATCGTTGACAACTACAAGAGATGAGTTAAATGTTGTTGAATTGATAGTAACGGTAACTATAAGATCGACATTGATATGGTAAAGAGAAATGCTAGAGTAAATTAGGGAGACGAGTAGTACTAAAGCATGACATAGAAGAGAAAGGGTAACTCGATAGAGTGCAATATTGAAGTATTGATGGGATGGATAAGCATAAGTAAAATATGACAAGCCTATTAGCACATAAAAACAGCATGGCGAGACGGAGAGGTACAAAATACGAAGGGTTATAACGAATGTGAATACATTGGTAAGACAACTTATGTGGTAAGTGTAATAGGGCTGATCAGAAAGAGTAACATGTTAAGTATGCTTATTTCACGAGGTTTATTCTATTTTATGGGCAGGCTTGCAAATGAGATCAAGAAGTGGCACTCTATAGAGTTGATTATGATCAGGATATAATGAGAACGTAGCAAGAACGGTAATACAAAGTAAGTAAAGTATAGCGAGGAAACGACTAAAGATGTGCCATGCTATATATGAATAAAGAACGAGCCATGGGGGCAGTAGATAAAAAAGCTTATAAGACCTTGTGTCACGACCCAACCCCGTAGGCCGTGACTAGTGCCCGAGTTGGACACTCGTATACACCTGTTAACTATAATCATCCACAACTAGCATAATAAAGAACTTATAAATAAAAAGGCAAGACGTCGTCTCAAAACTGTCGCATTATATAAACGTATCATAGCAACCTGTCTCCTGGGGAGTTACAACTATCAACAGATATCATGGTACATAAGCCGGCAAGGCTATCATAATATATGACTCCCAAAACATATATGTTTATATCTACGCAAGCCGACCAGGCCGCCACTACACACAACATCCCAGAACATATATATATATATATATATATATATATATATATATATATATATATATATATATATGCAAGGCGAGCAAGTTCCCTTACACTTTACAAATGGGAACGTCCCAAACATAAATCATACGAACGGCGGAACAATAACCATATACAAACCCACACATATGTCTACAGACCTCTAAGAGTCACAACAGTATCATATGACGGGACAGGGCCCCGCCGTACCCACGGATAGACACATATATATACAGCGAAGAGATCTGTGCAAAAATCTAGGCTTCGGAACAAGGGAGCACTCCAAGATAGGCTGAATAGATATCCTAAGTCATGGATCACCAAAACGAGCGTACGTACCTACGGGCATGAAACGCGGCCCCCCGAAGAAAGGGGTCGGTACGGAATATGTACGAGCATGTAAAGCATGAAATACGATGAACAAGATCATGCTTGAAATAAGGAGTGTAGAAAACTAGTACAATAACGAAAAATCACAAGGCTTACCTTTGAAAATAAATAATACGTGTCAATATCATACCCAACCCGTTATGGGACTTAGTGACATAATTAGATAATCATCCTGTACATATGCATATATAACGTGTCCCAGCCCTCTAGTGAGGGACTCGGTAAATAAAATCATCATATACATGTACATATAACGTGTCCCGGTGTCACGACCTAACCCCGTAGGCCATGACTAGCGCCCGAACTGGGCACCCGTACGTACCAAAAGCCAAAGATAGTAACTCAAATATTTAGAAAAATTTGGGCAGAGTTTCCTCTGTTTTTCTTACTAACCAAAAATTAACCGGCACACAGAAAATACCAACAAAGGCCACACAGGGCCAACATGTCCATATACACATATATAGGCGAGCCGACAAGGCTGCCGCGGTGGATAAGTCGCCCAAACATATAACACATACACATACTGTACAGATAGAGCCATAACCCACATACGTGTCTACAGACCTCTACACAGAGTAACAAAATCATATGACGGGACAGGGCCCCGTCGTACCCCTGAATAAATATATACGAATGTAACAAAAAAGCGTACCAAAATGCTGGGCTCAGGACAAGGGAGCTCTTCAAGATAAGAACGGGGACCATAACCGCGGCTCACTCAAACGGGTATACGACTCGCGCGGCATGAAACGCGGCCCCGAAGAAGAGGGGGTCGGTACGAAATATGTGCGAGTATGTAAAGCAATAAACACAATAAACTGAATCATACGGAAATAAGGGAACGAAGAAGTAGTAAGATATCGGATCTCATAAAACTTACCTTGAACGTAAATCATGTTTTTCAAAATAATTAATGGACTGAGTATCATAATTAAAGAAATCATCATGAACATATGCTTACATAACATGCCCCGGCCCTCTAATGAGGGACGCGGTGAATAATGCAGTAGAATTGCACGAATACATGCCCTGGCCCGGGACGCAGTGAAAGATGTCATAACAGTTCGCACGAGCAGAGTAGTGAGAAAACCATATGCAATATAAAACATACACTGTTTGCCAAGACTCGAAAGAACAATTCAGGTGCTAGATCATTTAAAAGAAATCAGACCATAGCCATAGATCGTACCTTTCAGAGTTGCGACGAATTATATCAAGGACAAAACCTTTGGGATCGTTAGTACATGGCAAAGTATATCATAGGACTCAATGGAATAGTCAAAACGATCACTTTTTAATAGTCGAAACTTAGTCAAAAATCGTACTTGCATATCGCTTAAAATAAGTCAATTAAGCCAACGTGGAGAAATCTCGGAAACTAGGGGCCCACCTCGGGTCAAATGAGGCGGCGTACACAATTTGCGTATAATACATTTCATGACATTATTTATGAGAGTTTTAGGGTAATCGGATCCTATTCATGCAAGTTCTAGGTGTTCAAACAATTCTTTCAACTATTCGTAAACATTTGATTCAATTCTACTGAATGAATAGTAGTCAAATTCAAGCTCGGATTTCTAGAATTAGAGTGGTCCCCGAGACACGTATTCAAGCCTATTACATCTAAGACATGCCAAAGAAAGAAGAGGTAAGCCTTACATACCTTATTCGCTCCTTACGCTTCTCCAAATTCAAATCCCGTTTCGTCCAAAATCTATAATTGGTCACATTTACCAAATATTAATCATAAAGCTTTAAGAATTCAATCTCAATCAATGTTTGTCTACGGAAATTTGGGCAGCATCTCCCCTATACACACAACATCCCGAGATTCAACTCGGCCCAAATATCAAAAACCAAACCAACAACAATACCAATAACATCAACAATTTAATTGAAACGCATTTTAACATATATTGTCTACCTTTTTACATAACACATCAACTTCCAATCCAACTTCACACTTTCAAATCAATATCATTATTCTCATATTCATTTACTAATCAAGATCACTCCGACACAATCCGAAATCATTTCATATCATTTTACAAAATACTCACAAAATATACAAAATATACAAATTCTCCACCAAGACCATAATTCATCCGAAACTTCTAATCTTCAACATACATATTCATAACATATTTCCATATTCCATTTCATCAATAACAATAATCATATTTGCACCTTAACCACTTCGTTTCCATAATATCATAAAATCATACTAATATGTCATAATCTTCTACACTCCAACTTTCGTCAGGGCATGACGGGCACCCGACTCTCATCATAGTCGAGAGAACCCTTAAACGTTAACTCAACTTTTTTTTTCCAAATTAAAAATTGTAAATGAAATACCAAAATCAACACGTAGCTCAAGGCATCTCAAAACATGTTATATATATATACACGACATAGAACAAGACGAGCCAAAAGGCCTCTGCCATTTCGTACAACAAAATGATGGCAAGCAAAGCCAAACAAGAACCATAACTCCCACGACATTGTGGGCAACTTCTACAGAGTATGACCTGTACAATATATAAAACTATACCAAAACAGGGACAGCCTCCGAAACAAGAGGAGCTGTCTGACTCCCAGTGCTGGTCCCCCTAATTAGCTGGATTGCCGAGTCGCGCCCCTGGACCTGCGGGCATGAAACGCAGCCCCCGAAGAAAGGGGGTCAGTACGGAATATGTACTGAATATGTAAAGCATCACTGAAGCATGAATCAGAAAAGTACAACAGTAAGCAAATTTAGGATACCCAGTGTGAATTTAATGTCCAAATAAAATAGTCCCTTCGGACGGCGCTTAAACCCCGAAATAATAATAATAATAATAATAATGACAACAACAATGATAATAATGATAATAATGATAATAACCCCCTTCGCCGGGTGTGCCGGTCCCGACATACGTCTATCACGGCCCCTTCGGGCATGCCGATCCGAAATAAAATGACGGCCCCTTCGGGCATGCCGGTCCGACATACGTCTATCCGGCCCCTTCGGACATGCGGCCCCGACATAATATTCCTAGCCCCTTCGGGCATACCACTCGTGACATACGGCTACCCTGGCCCCTTCGGGCATGCCACTCGTGACATAATACTAATCCTAGCCCCCTTCGGGCATAATAATGATAATAATAATACTAATAATAGTGTTGTGGAATGTAGACATAAGTCGTAGGTGGAATGAAATAGTAAAATCTCGCACCCCCTTCGGAGTGGTTTGAAGAGTCTTACATAATAAGATATCGCACTCCCTTCGGAGTGGTTTTTAAAAAAAAATCAATTTTATGTTTCTTCGTACAAAACTAGTTCTTTTTTTTAAAAAAAGTCATTAGTGAACCACAAACGCGTTTCCGAAGCCATTTTTGGAAAATCGAAGCAATAATTACATTAGTAACGTTGTTACACAGCAAGGTATATTACAGAACATTATGAGATAATTAAACAACCGTCGCTTAGTAGTTGGGGCAATGGCCATAGGTTTTTCTTCAATTCTGGTACAGAAACAAGTCAAATAAAACGATAGGAGGGGATTCGGGAATAGTGGGCCCGCTCCGGGTCAACGGAGGTGGCGTACGCAAATTACATACGCTAAACCTTAATGGGGTCATTTATGAAAGTTTCAAGGCAATTCAATCACATTTATGCAAGTTATAGGTGTCGAGCATTTTTTCCAACAAGATATAACGATCCTAATTCAATCACACTGAATGAATAGTATTCAAATTCAGACTTAGATTTCTATGAGCAGAATTATTCCCGAGGTTCCGATCTTAACCTAGTAGGACTAGGACATTCCAAAAGAAGGAAAGATAGGCTTTACATACCTTGCACACACCTTATGCTCGCTTAAACTCAAATCCCGTTTGCTTCAGAATCTACAATTGGTCAAAGTTACCAAACATAAGTCATATGCCTTTGAAAGTTCATTCTTAGCCCTTATTTATCTACAGAAATTTGGGCAGCACCTCCCCTATAAATTCGCTGCCCCGATAATTTAACTCGGCCAAAACAATCAACAACAACCCAACAACAACACCAACAACAATAACAATCACCACAAATCACAATATAACGCAATTAGTCTACTTTCCAACATAATGCCATAGTTCTCATTTCGACTTCACACTTTCAAATCAATGCCAACATGCTCTCATTCATTACTAGTCAAGGTCATTGCAATATAATTTGGAGCATTTCATAGCATTTCTACAATATATTCGCAAGATATACGAAATATACAAACTTTCCGCCAAAGCCATAATTCATCCAACACTTCTAATTTTCAACATGCATATTCATAACATTTTTCCATCTCCCAATTTCATAATCCATAATCATAATTCACATCTAAGTTCTTACTTTCATCATTATATGAAAACTACATAAAAATCACATAATTTCTCATAACAACATACAACCAACTTCAACACCAACTTGACTCATTAAACCTTTCTTTTCATCACAAACATCGCAACAACACAACTAATATACTAAATAAAATTAAGGTCACCTTCCCTTCACCAATGATACCACACGGCCACACACTTCAACACACCATATTTCTATGATTTTCATTCAATTATACTCATCACAACACCTATAAATCTTCTATAACATGAAAAGAAAAAATGACATCCTTGCCTTTTCCCAACACAATAACTGAATCATACGGAAATAAAGGGAACAGAAAAGTAGTACAGTAACCGGATCTCATAAAACTTACCTTGAACGTAAATCATGTTTTTCAAAATAATTAATGGACTGAGTATCATAATTAAAGAAATCATCATGAACATATGCTTACATAACATATATATGCCCGACAACATGCCCTCTAATGAGGGACGCGGTGAATAATGCCATCCCGTCCAGAATTGCACGTATATATGCATATATATATATGCCCCCTTGAGGGACGCGGTGAATGATGAAATAGCGAATTGCACGCCGGGGACGCGGTGAAAGATGTCATAACGGTTCGCACGAGCGAGTAGTGAGAAAACCATATGCAATATAAAACATACAACGTTTGCCAAGACTCGAAAGAACAATTCGAGTGCTAGATCATTTAAAAGAAATCGGACCATAGCCATAGATCGTACCTTTCGTAGTTGCGACGAATTATATCAAGGACAAAACCTTTGGGATCGTTAGTACATGGCAAAGTATATCATAGGACTCAATGGAATAGTCAAAACGATCACTTTTTAATAGTCGAAACTTAGTCAAAAATCGTACTTGCATATCGCTTAAAATAAGTCAATTAAGCCAACGTGGAGAAATCTCGGAAACTAGGGGCCCACCTCGGGTCAAATGAGGCGGCGTACACAATTTGCGTATAATACGTTTCATGACATTACTTATGAGAGTTTTAGGGTAATCGGATCCTATTCATGCAAGTTCTAGGTGTTCAAACAATTCTTTCAACTATTCGTAAGCATTTGATTCAATTCTACTGAATGAATAGTAGTCAAATTCAAGCTCGGATTTCTAGAATTAGAGTGGTCCCCGAGACACGTATTCAAGCCCATTACATCTAAGACATGCCAAAGAAAGAAGAGGTAAGCCTTACATACCTTATTCGCTCCTTACGCTTCTCCAAATTCAAATCCCGTTTCGTCCAAAATCTATAATTGGTCACATTTACCAAATATTAATCATAAAGCTTTAAGAATTCAATCTCAATCAATGTTTGTCTACGGAAATTTGGGCAGCATCTCCCCTATACACACAACATCCCCGAGATTCAACTCGGCCCAAATATCAAAAACCAAACCAACAACAATACCAATAACATCAACAATTTAATTGAAACGCATTTTAACATATATTGTCTACCTTTTTACATAACACATCAACTTCCAATCCAACTTCACACTTTCAAATCAATATCATTATTCTCATATTCATTTACTAATCAAGATCACTCCAACACAATCCGAAATCATTTCATATCATTTTACAAAATACTCACAAAATATACAAAATATACAAATTCTCCACCAAGACCATAATTCATCGAAACTTCTAATCTTCAACATACATATTCATAACATATTTCCATATTCCATTTCATCAATAACAATAATCATATTTGCACCTTAACCACTTCGTTTCCATAATATCATAAAATCATACTAATATGTCATAATCTTCTACATCCATTTCAATGCCAACCTAAACCATTTTTCCTTCCTTTACACTATAAGGATCACAACAACACAACTAACATATTAAACAAAATTAATTCATTCCCATTCCCTCACCAGAGTACCACACGGCCAACACCACATTACCAACCTCAACTAAATTCATTCAACTTTCATTTTTCAATATAAAGTCCATCACCACTACCACTAGAACATAACATAAAATTCAACTCATCATATGTATACAACAATATACACATATACGGCCACCTATATATATATACACCCATCATGCAAACTTCCATATTTCCATAGTTTCTACTCATTGCTATATACTACAACACAAACAAACCTTCATAACATCATAAAAACATAAAATTCTTACCTTTCCTCCAACCTTCCACTTGCCGCAAACGTGGTTTTCTCGCTAAACTAATTGTACCACGTCGAAGAGCATCCCCAACTCATTAAGAATTCAAGAAGAAGAAGATTTTAAGATCAAAGTTGAAGGCTAAAAATTTTTTTTCTTTTCTTTTCTTGTTGGCCGAATAGGCCCTTGATTTTCTCTTCTTTGTGTTTTGTTTTTCTCTTCTTGTTTCATGAATCTTCTAAGGGATTAGTGATCCCTTTATAAGTAATTTAGCACATGGAAAATATTAAATTTTCTTTGGTGGGCTTGGCCATGTGGCCGGCCACCCCATGCATTTGGGCCTAGAATTTTCATCATTTTTTTTGAGCCCAATGACTTATTGGTCACATTTTAGAATTCCCGAAACTAATCTCCAAAATTCCCATTTTGCCCTTAGCCTTCCTCGACACTTCCACATTAATTTTTTTTTTCCATAAACAACTCATGTGCTACATAAAATCAATCATTACCTTATTTCTTACAAACCAAAATTATTTCCAATTTTCCCGAACACGCGAAAATACGGGATATAACATCCTTCCCCCCTTTAGAACATTCGTCCTCGAATGTTCAACTGGTCCCGTAAGGTCTTATAGGAATCTCGGGGGTTTCCCTTATCTTTAATTCAACTCCGCTACCATCCCCTTACTTAGGTTTTGCTTCCATTTCGACCACGCATTATGTGGCAGTTTTTTTTTTTTTTACAAGAATATGCAGAGGTTCACAATTTTAATCCAGAAACACCTTAGTATGGCTTCACAAATCCTTACGTTTTCACTGGGTCACCTTTCTTATCTCACACCCGGTATCGAACTAGACACTTTGGTCAAACCATAACTATATCCTATTTGTCCTTGGTGCAAATTCTATCTCGGTAACCTAGTCCCAACTATCTTCACTCCTTCCCTTAATGCACCTAAATTATCATCACCGTATTGGTATTACTGAATCCGAACTCCTCTCGTTAACCTTTCCGGTACAACTTGTATAAAGTGCCTTTAATCTCGATTCCGATCTTTCCTACTCCTGATTTACCCTGTTCCACCCATTTTTTTTCCGTCCTGGTATTCACTTACGGCCTACCCTTTCGTACTCCCTTTTCATGGCTCTTAGATTTTACTAACTCATCCCGATAGGGAACCGTACCAAAGAGACGGAGCATCCGCGTCAACTACATTGTGGTATTAATTGTCTCTATCCGGCACTTACATTTCTCGTGTCCGCTTCCCCCCTTTAGGGGTATACTTATATTACTCTCTGATCATATTCGCCTTACGCCTGCATTTTTCTCTCTCGGTCGGACCGCACTTCTGTTTCGATGTTCCGATCCCTCTTACTATTCATCCGTTCACTTCCTTTCTCTTTCCGATATCACTATGCCAGTACCTCCCAGGTCCACCCTATAGCTGAAACGATGTCAAATTACCTTATGACATTCATGCCATTCATTTTTCTTTTCACTTGAACTCTGTTGTTCTGTCTGATTAATGCCTCCCGTATGCTGTCACGTTAATTACCAGAATACATTCACTCGCTAACATAGTCATGCACGGAGTATATCACGCTTTCGGTACACATATATAACTGTCAGCGTCTCACTCACAAAAGATTTCCCCCAAACACTACTCAAACTGATCCTAACTTTAGTGCCGTGGGGCACCTTCTGTTTCTTTACCCGACCTAGTCCGCTCCGGCCTACGCGACCTCTTAGGATTTCCGCCTACTCAGGATATTCTAGATCCCTTTAGACTACTCTAGCTTTCCATTGCTTCTTATGACTAAAGTTGTAAAACTTTCAGAACTTCCCAGGGGGGTCACCCATCCTAGGATTTCCCTTATCCAAGCACGCTTAACTTCGGGACTACGACGAAATACGGTGCTTTAGCGTTAGCATAATCGCGTTCAGCTGACTACAGGACCTTCGTCACGCACTTCGGAGTAAAGTAAAGTCTTGACAGATTTTCGGACGCCCTCATAGCACAATTACCGTTTTGCCCCTCTCTCGCTTTTACCTATTCATGGTCACTTATGGATATTACCACTTTCCATCCTAGACTTCCGGGTCTGTAATAATAATATACACACCTTAACTACCGTTGTTTATAAATACTAGGTTACTAACCCTCAGGTTTTCCATCTACCGCTATTACGCAACAATTATATCACAGACACGCACATATGAGAACATAAATTCTAGTGAGGATTCATGTACCTGTAGCCGCATCCGGTGGTGCCTCCTGATCCTGCCTCCTCATCAAAGCAAATACGCGGTTCGAAGGACCGCCGGAACCGGACTCCGCCGCGGCCTCTACCACGGCCGTTGGTCGCCGCATGCCGCTGCCCCCGTAGGGCGCGCCGCCGATGAGGACGAACCGGCCGACCGACCCACTAGAGGGCCGGGCCGCACCACCTCGAACCATCCCGATGCGGGCAATCTCTCATAACATGGCCGTAACGGCCGCATGTAAAGCAAGCGCCCGTGACGCGACGACACTCCCCTAAGTGGCGCCGGCCGCACTGAGGGCACTGAGGCATAGATGGCCTCGTCTGACTCGGACCCCTACTCGACTGTGACCCCGAAGCCGGAACCCGGACCGGCTCCCGAACACCCCGGCCGTCGTCAAAACCCTCCTACCCGGAACCGCGCGCACCGCGCCGGCCGGGACGAATACCCCGTACGTCGAGGTCGCCCGCCTTCGAAACTCTCCGTAATGCCCACCGATCTAGCCCTCGGGGCCGCCCCCGTCGTAGTCTCTATCGGACGACGCCCTATGTCGCTCCTCCATGCCCCGGGCATATGCCCGTACTGCAATGTCCATGCCAGTCGAGCACTCATCGACATACAATCGTCAATCAAATAATCATCCACCCATAACATACCGATGTACTCCGTCGGCCATATCGGGCCATGAGGAGCGTATCCGGCCATGAATCGAACCCGCATCGTCCCGACGCTCCTACCACCCCCTCGTATGTATAAACCTGTGAACCCTAGCGCGTCTGGTCTCTGGGAGGTAGAAAATGGGCAAGGAAAGCCTCGAACTCATCCCATACCGCCGAGGGCACCCGCCCCCGGATAGCTCCCATGACTCATACCAATCGGGGCCGCAATATCGTGGCCGATACGACGCCGCCCACCGACTCGCCTCGAGGCCCCGATAAGTCGGCGCCGCACGCCGTACCCCCCTAATAAACTCCTGAGGGTCCCGGCTTTGACCCGAAGAACTCCCGGCGGGATTACGGTGTCAAGAAGTAACGCAGCCCTCTCACCGTCACGCTTCATCCGCCCGTCATCCCTACCCGCATCGCCGCACCTCGCCCCGCTACCAACTCCGGTAACCGAACCGCATCCTCATAGCTCTATCCTCCGCCCTCGTCGGCCGAGCCGGAGGCCCGACACTCGACCCTGCGTGGGCGCGGGCGGGGGCTTCCTCTGTCACCGGGCATTCTTTCCGCTCTATGCTTCCGACGGTGATGGGGGTGGCGAGTAACCGCCGACCGGGCACAATATCCGGCTCGGGCTGGGCATGGGCCCTGGTCACTCTCTGGCCCCGACTAGTCTCTCCCCGCAAGAACGTACTTGCCCTCCACAGGCAGCCGTCGCCTTTCTCGAGGCATCGCGAAAACATAACGGTTCGTTAGAAAAGAGTCATCCCGGTAATACCGCTCTATCGCACGATCTAAGATCGTGGGCGAAAGGTAACATCCTAAATGTCACGTAGCCTCCTGTTTATAGACGTGGTGCACAACACACCGATAAATAAAGACTCACTAGACACGGCCCGTAGACACTCCGAGGACTAACGGCACTGAGCACACTTTTGTCACGACCTAACCCCGTAGGCCGTGACTAGCGCCCGAACTGGGCAACCGTACGTACCAAAAGCCAAAGATAGTAACTCAAATATTTAGAAAAATTTGGGCAGAGTTTTCTCTATTTTTCTTACTAACAAAAAATTAACTCCGTACAGAAAATACCAACAAAGGCCACACAGGGCCAACATGTCCATATACATATATATAAGCAGCGGCCAAGGCCGCCGCGCGGATAAGCTGCGCCAAACATAACACATACACATGCCGTACGCATAGAGCCATAACCCACATACGTGTACTACAGCTTTTTACTTCTCTACACAGAAAAAAATCATATGACGGGACAGGGCCCCGTCGTACCCCTGAATAAATATATACGAATGTAACAAAACACGCACCAAAATACCGGGCTCCACAAGGGAGCTCTTCAAGATAAATCGAACGAGTGGACCCTAAACTCCGCGCTCACTCAAACGGGTATCTCGTACTGCCACAAGATGAAACGCAATTTCGAAGAAGAGGGGTCGGGACGTGAAATATGTACTGAGTATGTAAAGCAGTAAACACAATAATCGAATCATACGAAAATAAAGGGAACGTAAAAGTAAGACAAAGAACTCGGATCTCATAAAACTTACCTTGAACGTAAATCATGTTTTTCAAAATCATTAATGGATGAGTATCATAATTAAAGAAATCATCATGAACATATGCTTACATAACATGCCCCGGCCCTAGAATAGAGGGACGCGGTGAATAATGCAAAGAGAATGCACGAATACATGCCCCCCGGCCCGGACGTGAAAGATCCTTCATGTGATTCCGCAGTAGTGAGAAAACCATATGCAATATAAAACATACACTGTTTGCCAAGACTCGAAAGAACAATTCAGTGTGCTAGATCATTTAAAAGAAATCGCAATTATGGCATAGATCGTACCTTTCGAGTTGCGACGAATTATATCAAGGACAAAACCTTTGGGATCGTTAGTACATGGCAAAGTATATCATAGGACTCAATGGAATAGTCAAAACGATCACTTTTTAATAGTCGAAACTTAGTCAAAAATCGTACTTGCATATCGCTTTAAAATAAGTCAATTAAGCCAACGTGGAGAAATCTCGAAAACTAGGGGCCCACCTCGGTCAAATGAGAGGCGGCGTACACAATTTGCGTATAATACGTTTCATGACATTACTTATGAGAGTTTTAGGGTAATCGGATCCTATTCATGCAAGTTCTAGGTGTTCAAACAATTCTTTCAACTATTCGTAAGCATTTTGATTCAATTCTCGAATGAATAGTAGTCAAATTCAAGCTCGGATTTCTAGAATTAGAGTGGTCCCCGAGACACGTATTCAAGCCTATTACATCTAAGATACATGCCAAAGAAAGAAGAGGTAAGCCTTACATACCTTATTCGCTCCTTTACGCTTCTCCAAATTCAAATCCCGTTTAGTCCAAAATCTATAATTGGTCACATTTACCAAATATTAATCATAAAGCTTTAAGAATTCAATCTCAATCAATGTTTGTCTACGAAATTTGGCAGCATCTCCCTATACACACAACATCCCCGAGATTCAACTCGGCCCAAATATCAACAACCAAACCAACAACAATACCAATAACATCAACAATTTAATTGAAACGCATTTTAACATATATTGTCTACCTTTTTACATAACACATCAACTTCCAATCCAACTTCACACTTTCAAATCAATATCATTATTCTCATATTCATTTACTAATCAAGATCACTCCGACACAATCCGAAATCATTTCATATCATTTTACAAAATACTCACAAAATATACAAAATATACAAATTCTCCACCAAGACCATAATTCATCCGAAACTTCTAATCTTCAACATACATATTCATAACATATTTCCATATTCCATTTCATCAATAACAATAATCATATTTGCACCTTAACCACTTCGTTTCCATAATATCATAAAATCATACTAATATGTCATAATCTTCTACTCCAACTTTCGTCGGGGCATGACGGCACCCGACTCATCATAGTCGAGAGAACCCTTAAACGTTAACTCAACTTTTTTTCCAAATTAAAAATTGTAAATGAAATACCAAAATCAACACGTAGCTCAAGGCATCTCAAAACATGTTATATATATATACACGACATAGAACAAGACGAGCCAAAAAAGGCCTCGCCATTTCGTACAACAAAATGATGGGCAAAGCCAAACAAGAACTATAACTCCCACGCTATTCGCGTACCTACGAGCGACACCGTACAATATATAAACTATACCAAAACGGGGACCTCAAACAAGCAGAGGAGCTGTCGACTCCCAGTCTTTGGTCCCCCAATTAGGCCGGATTGCCGAGTCGCGCCCCGGACTGCGGCATGAAACGCGACCCCGAAGAAAAGGGGTCAAGACGGGAATATGTACCGAATATGTAAAGCATCACCGAAGCATGAATCGAAAAGTACAACGAAGTAAAAATTTAGGATACCCGGTGGAATTTAATGTCCAAATAAAATAGTCCTTCGGACGGCGAAACCCCGGCCTAATAATAATAATAATAATAATAATAATAATAATAATAATAATAATGACAACAACAATGATAATAATGATAATAATGATAATAACCCCCTTCGGGTGTGCCGGTCCCGACATACGTCTATCCTGGCCCCGCCGAGATGCCGGTCCCGAAATAAATGACGGTTCCCTTCGGGCATCGTCCAACATACGTCTATCCAGCCCTTTCGACATACTTGCCCCGACATAATATTCCTAGCCCGCCGGCATGCCACTCGTGACATACGGCTACCCTGGCCCCTTCGGCATGCCACTCGTGACATAATACTAATCCTAGCCCCCTTCGGCATAATAATGATAATAATAATACTAATAATAGTGTTGTGGAATGTAGACATAAGTCGTAGGTGGAATGAAATAGTAAAATCTCGCACCCCCTTCGGAGTGGTTTGAAGAGTCTTACATAATAAGATATCGCACTCCCTTCGGAGTGGTTTTTAAAAAAAAATCAATTTTATGTTTCTTCGTACAAAACTAGTTCTTTTTTTTAAAAAAAGTCATTAGTGAACCACAAACGCGTTTCCGAAGCCATTTTTGGAAAATTGAAGCAATAATTACATTAGTAACGTTGTTACACAGCAAGGTATATTACAGAACATTATGAGATAATTAAACAACCGTCGCTTAGTAGTTGGGGCAATGGCCAAAGGTTTTTCTTCAATTCTGGTACAGAAACAAGTCAAATAAAACGATAAGAGGGGATTAGGGAATAGTGGCCCGCTCCGGTCAACGGAGGTGGCGTACGCAAATTACATACGCTAAACCTTAATGGGGTCATTTATGAAAGTTTCAAGGCAATTCAATCACATTTATGCAAGTTATAGGTGTCTGAGCATTTTTCCAACAAGATATAACGATCCTAATTCAATCACACTGAATGAATAGTACTCAAATTCGTACTTAGATTTCTATGAGCGAAATTATTCCCGAGGTTCCGATCTTAACCTAGTAGGACTAGGACATGCCAAAAGAAGGAAAGATAGGCTTTACATACCTTGCACACACCTTATGCTCGCTTAAACTCAAATCCCGTTTGCTTCGTAATCTACAATTGGTCAAAGTTACCAAACATAAGTCATATGCCTTTGAAAGTTCATTCTTAGCCCTTATTTATCTACGAAATTTGGGCAGCACCTCCCCTATAAATTCGCTGCCCCGATAATTTAACTCGGCCAAAACAATCAACAACAACCCAACAACAACACCAACAACAATAACAATCACCACAAATCACAATATAACGCAATTAGTCTACTTTCCAACATAATGCCATAGTTCTCATTTCGACTTCACACTTTCAAATCAATGCCAACATGCTCTCATTCATTACTAGTCAAGGTCATTGCAATATAATTTGGAGCATTTCATAGCATTTCTACAATATATTCGCAAGATATACGAAATATACAAACTTTCCGCCAAAGCCATAATTCATCCAACACTTCTAATTTTCAACATGCATATTCATAACATTTTTCCATCTCCCAATTTCATAATCCATAATCATAATTCACATCTAAGTTCTTACTTTCATCATTATATGAAAACTACATAAAAATCACATAATTTCTCATAACAACATACAACCAACTTCAACACCAACTTGACTCATTAAACCTTTCTTTTCATCACAAACATCGCAACAACACAACTAATATACTAAATAAAATTAAGGTCACCTTCCCTTCACCAATGATACCACACGGCCACACACTTCAACACACCATATTTCTATGATTTTCATTCAATTATACTCATCACAACACCTATAAATCTTCTATAACATGAAAAGAAAACATGACATCCTTGCCTTTTCCCAACACCATGGCTCACGGCCATACACTACTTCACACATACACACGGCCATGCACACACACCACACTCCCTTAATTCTCATCCAATTCTAGTCATTCTAACATGCATACTTATTTCATAACACAAAAGAATAGAATTCTTACCTTATTCTTCAAATTTCAACTTGTCGCAAACGTAGTTTTCTTGCTTAACCAATTATACCACGTCGAAGAGCGTCTTGAGCTTGTTACTAATTCAAGAAGAACAAGATTTTTGGATTGAAGTTGAAGGCTAGGATTTTTTTTTTTCTTTCTCTTTCTCTCTTGGCGAATGGCCTTTCTTGTTCTTGCTCTTGATTTTTGTTTTGTTTTCTTGAATGCTCTAGAATGATGAATTGGTCCTTTATTTATTTGCCACATGGAATTAATTTTCCATGGGCTTGGGCTAACCTTGACCGGCCACCCCATAAAATTTGGGCTTCCATTTTTTTTTTTTGGAGCCCAATCTCCTTAGAAATCTCATTTTGTAATTCCGAAGCTAATTTACGAAATTCCAATTTTGCCCTTGGCCTTCCTCCGTATTTCCACACCACTATTTTTCATGAACAACACACACATACCTTAATCCCAATCAACATATGACCTTATTCTTACAAATCACAATTATGTCCAAATTTCCCGAACGTGCAAAAACACGGGATATAACAATTTCAATGCCAACCTAAACCATTTTTCCTTCCTTTACACTATAAGGATCACAACAACACAACTAACATATTAAACAAAATTAATTCATTCCCATTCCCTCATAGAGTACCACACGGCCAACACCACATTACCAACCTCAACTAAATTCATTCAACTTTCATTTTTCAATATAAAGTCCATCACCACTACCACTAGAACATAACATAAAATTCAACTCATCATATGTATACAACAATATACACATATACGGCCACCTATATATATATATACACCCATCATGCAAACTTCCATATTTCCATAGTTTCTACTCATTGCTATATACTACAACACAAACAAACCTTCATAACATCATAAAAACATAAAATTCTTACCTTTTCTCCAACCTTCCACTTGCCGCAAACGTGGTTTTCTCGCTAAACTAATTGTACCACGTCGAAGAGCATCCCCAACTCATTAAGAATTCAAGAAGAAGAAGATTTTAAGATCAAAGTTGAAGGCTAGAAATTTTTTTTCTTTTCTTTTCTTGTTGGCCGAATAGGCCCTTGATTTTTCTCTTCTTTGTGTTTTGTTTTTCTCTTCTTGTTTCATGAATCTTCTAAGGGATAAGTGATCCCTTTATAAGTAATTTAGCACATGAAAAATATTAAATTTTCTTTGGTGGGCTTGGCCATGTGGCCGGCCACCCCATGCATTTGGGCCTAAAATTTTCATCATTTTTTTGAGCCCAATGACTTATTGGTCACATTTTAGAATTCCCGAAACTAATCTCCAAAATTCCCATTTTGCCCTTAGCCTTCCTCGACACTTCCACATTAATTTTTTTCCATAAACAACTCATGTGCTGCATAAAATCAATCATTACCTTATTTCTTACAAACCAAAATTATTTCCAATTTTCCCGAACAAGCGAAAATACGGGATATAACACCCGGCCCTCTAGTGAGGGACTCGGTGAATAAAGTCATCATATGCCATCCTGGCCGCCATCCCCATATCATCATGTCATCATATCATCATATACATATACATATAACGTGTCCCGGCCCTCTAGTGAGGGACTCGGTGAATAATGCAGTGGATCTGTGCACGAAAACATGTCCTGGCCCGGGACTCAGTGAAAGATGTAACAGTATGCACGAGCAGAGTAGTAAGTAACCATATGAACCCAAATCATCTTTTGAGACTCAATAGATAAGTAGACTAATTAATTCTCGAGTGTCAGGAGGATAACCATATTATGTTCTCTCTAAATGTCATTACGAACTATAAAAAAAGAAAGTCTCAGGGATCATAGACATGTATCAAATCAATACGAGACAGCTTATGAAAGTTAAGGATATTATTCATTATAGAATTCTTTAGGAATAGGAACTTTTATGCATCATTTACTATTCAATCATATAAAAGACTCGAGGGCAATAGCTCGACTATCCTGAGAGTTCTAACATCAAGAAGTGAATAAGAATCATAAATCATGCTCGGAACTTGTGAATAGAATTACCCCAAAGCTCATATCATATCTTACTTACATCTAGGACAAGCCAAAAGAAAGAAGGGATAGGCTTTACATACCCGTCGTAGATCAATCGTAACCAAGCTTGCTTCGTCGCTCCTTTAGCCTATTTAATATGAGAGTAACACTATTGTTAATAAACCACGACTTTCCAAACTTATAATTCTACAACCAATCACTTATGGGAGTCACTTCTTAATTCATACTTCTTGATTAGTGTCGTGATTAGTTAAGAACTTAACGAAAATCGGGCAGCACTTCCTCTATATAACTTGCCTAACCCGAACTTACAATTAACCTCCGATTATCAGAACAATACCAACAACAATGATAACAATCACATCGTCAATAACAACAACAACACAAATAACCATATAATTAAGCCATTTCTTAAGGGTCCCCATCATCAACAACTCAAGAACATGATCAATACGGCCTATATACACGATATACCACTATGCCGTATAGCTTCTCCTTCTTCATAAACATGTAAAACACCAATCAAAACTACAACAACAATATAATAAAATATGTTCCAACAATTCCAGCCATAATTAGCTCAAGAACACCTTCAAAACAATCCACAATTTTACCAAGTTCTTAAAATAAATTCAAACCTTTCCTTTCACAATTGCTTCACCAAACAACTAACTAGGACTCGTTCAAACTCGAATACATGAAGATGAATCATATTCTTACCTTATATGCTAAGAACCACTCTTCTTCCACCTTATTGCACTTTAAAGAAAGCCCGGATTCAACAACGCATCGAAACGGAACAACGAGATTGAAAACCCGCATGTCGTTCTTGAGAAGGAGTATATTTTTTTTAGAAAGGGTAACGTTACTACCTGCATATTAAGTAGCGGTTCATTCTTTAGAGCAAGCGAATTTCCCAACATTTTTCTTCAACAAGGAAATCCTTTAGTTTTTATTGTTCTCACATATTTGTTGTACAAATCATCTAAGTGACCTTGTTGTGGAATTCACGTATACATCACACCTAGCAGCATATGTGTACTAATTTAAGAGAAACTTGGCCTCTTTTGGTGCCACCTAGCATGTGGTCCCTTTAAATGGCAATTATCCATGTTATTCAATTTATACCATAATTAATTTCTTGATCTCAATTCACTTTAATAACAATTATTTTAATACACTTCATATACTCATTATCATAATCATGTGGTATAGCTCTAGTCCATAGGCTCTTTCGCCACACATAAAATATTATTCTCAATCACCGTGGTCACACTCGTTAAGTCCTAAATTATTTTGGGACCTCAAACTCTTTGTACTTCCAAGCTCTTGATTTTCATCCTTGAATATAATCGAATTCTCAAGCTCGGGTAATTTTGCTCATGTTGGACGATTAAATTTTTCTGGTCCAAAAATACGGAATACTATAGCTTGGACCGTATTTCATCAAATAATTTTCGAACCTCGACAAAACTTATTTCCTTCGATTTGTTTAACTTCAAATCCTTACGGTACATGGGTACCATTACTTTAACCACCTATAAGCTTGGGGGATAACCTCGTGTCCGTTGCTAATATCATTTAACTCGCACGCTTTCCGACGTATGAAAATACGGGATGTAACATCCTCCCCCCCTTTAGAACATTCGTCCTCGAATGTTAAAATAGTCCTATATAGGTATACTGGCTATGGTGGCCTCATGACGAATTAATTACTCCTCTATCATGTCGTGTCTCCCCTTGCTTAACTGAATACCATTATCCTTCTGACATCAGTTAGTATTGAATTTCCAAGGAAAGCGGTCATAGTTTAGCTACTTCCGTAGTTGACTGCAATCTAATATATCCACCTACGTTTGAAGCTTAAGTCAAATTTTTCTTATTTTGGGTTTATCTTTCCTGCAACACTATAGAATAGGAAATGTCTTTCCATTTGGTAGGTTTACCGTCGCATATTGGTTCCTCCTGTTTTCTTTTCTAATTCTTATAGGTATATGTTATATCCCGTATTTTGAGCAACGGGACAATATGAGTTAATTATGACAAGTTAGGAACAAGACTATTCCGGGGCATGAAGTCGGGATTTTTAATCACGATTTTGTTTTAAGAATATAAGTGGTGTAAGACTTTAATGGTATGAAAGTGTTAAGGAACATTTGGGGTCAAAATGGATTAAGAAAACTTGCAAATTATGGAAATTAAGGGGCTAAAGTGGCCGGCCACCTTAGTTGTGGGCCTTGGCCACATGAAATTATTTTATATGGGATTTAAAAAGATGACTAAGTCATCTTTCTCTTCATTCTATTTCTAGAAAAATCAAGAAAACAAGGAGAAGAGAGAAAGAAGGACAATCGGCCATAGAGGTGCAAAATCAAGACCAAGAAATTTTCATCAAAAAATTGGTTCTTCTAGCAAAACAACTAATTCAAGGGTGCTTGTTAACGTGGAGGCGTTATTCGGATCAATAAGCTATTCGTTTCCCTTGTTCATCACCTTAGTTGACGTGTGAAGTGAAGAAGAAAAGGTAAGAATTAATTCTCTTTTATGTGTTGTGAATGGTGTGGGCATGTCGTAGTATGTAAATATGAATGAAATGCATGAAAACCTATATGTTGGAGTTGAACCGTGGGCATGGACCATGCATGGCTTGTGGCCGTGTGTGTGTGCTATGTATTGTTGGATTGGTAGATTGAATTCTATGTAGCATGTTTCCTTGTTGTTGTAGTGTGTTGAATGAATGGGAACCACTTATATGTGTGTGTGGGGAGATGGCCGAATATAGGTCATGCTTTGTGACAAATATGAACTAATGTTACTTAATGTTTTAGTTGTCGTCGTTGTGAATTCTATATCGATAACGAGCTTTCGGATGATTTAAGTTAGTGTTGTGGTACTTGTGGACTGTTTTGGAAGGCATTGTACGTTTAATGTAAAATCTTGTACTTGAGAGAATGGCATGGTTAATGCATGGATTGTTAGTGTAATTCATGAAATCGGAAGGGCGGAATGTAAATGGTGTTGCTCTCGGGTTTGGGAGCAATTTCGGGTAAATTGGAACCATATTTGGATTGTTTGGAAAATTGTGCGGATTGTTTAAGACGTTCTTAAATATTGTGTGGAAGGTTTTGGATTAGTGATCGAATGTATAACCGCGGATATAAGATTGAACATAAGTAATTGAAATGAGTATATTATGAATGTTGTTGGAATATTATAAATGTTATTGAAGTCATGTGGAAAGAACTATTAATGTTAGAATGCATTGTGAAATGATTATTGACATTGTAGCTTGGTTGTTGGTTTGGTTGTTGTTGACATTAGCCGAGTTGAAATCTCGGGGTTGGTGTATTTACGGGGAAATGCTGCCGAAATTTCGGTAGAAATTAATGTTCGTTTGAATTTGAATGCCTAAGTGCGTATGGCTAATGTTAATGTATTTGGCGTTATGTAGATCTTGGCGTATCCGGGAGTTGAGGCTTGATTTATCTTGCGATCAGAAGAGGTATGTAAGGCGTAGTTTTCTTTCCTTTGGCATGTCTTAGTGCTACTAGGCTATGACCCGAGTCTCGGGGTTATTCCATTCTTAAATCCGAGCTTAAATACGTACTTTATTCGATCCTAAAGACCTATCTTTAAGGTGTTCAATTTAAGATTCCTATGCTTTCAAATAATTGATTTTCAAAAGACTTGTGAAGAATTTTGACTACAAAAGGGTCCCGAACTTCAAACGTCCGTAACTTTTGCATACGAGCTCGGAATGCCCCAAAACATAATACGTAAGTTCATAAGGCATAACTCTCTCCTAACCCTCGTAGTCGGGCTCGGATGGGGGTCGGTACCCGTCCGTGGGGCCCGCGGCTTTTCTATGCTACCCTTTGGGATTTTTGGGAAAACTTAATATTATTTCCACTTTGACTTTCACATATGGGTTTCTTATTTACTTAATGAGTGATGATTGTGATTTTTATGCATATGATTGCTCACGACTCCGCTCGTGCTTATGGTTATTGCCTCGTTCACCGGATCCCGGGCCGGTTATATTTCGTGCGCGTTATGATATATTCCGGTGTGATGCTGTGTTATGGTTCCCCGAGCTCCTCGCTAGAGAGCCGGGTTCCGTTTATATTTGGCGTTATGCTGTGTATGGTGTTATGGTTGGCTATGATGTGTTACGGGGATATGTCGGGTTACGGAGATATGAAACTTTCTGGTGTGATGCTGTGGTATGGCGCCATCGACAGGCGGGCGACCATCGTTCTAAGAGCCTATGCATGAATTATATTTTTGATAAATATTTTGATATTTTGCATACCCTATCTATTGTTCTGTAATTTGTTACTATGATCCTGTACTTACACTTTACATACTCAGTACATATTCCGTACTGACCCCCTTTCTTCGGGGGCTGCGTTTCATGCCCGCAGGTATCGACGCTCAGCTTGGTGATCCACCCACTTAGGATACCTTTCCTGCTATCTGGGAGTGCTCCTTCATCCGGAGCTGATATTTTGGTATATATACTATTCCGATGCATATGTACATATTTATTCGGGGTACGGCCAAGGCCCGTCCCGTCATATGCTTTTGTTACTGTTTAGAGGTACGTGGATATGTATGTGGGTTATGGCTCTATACGTACGGTTATGTGTATGTGTTATATGTTTGGGCGGTCTACCCGCCCGGCCTAGTCGGCTTGCCTTTGTACATATTTTGAGATTTGGTACATTTTGACGACCTAGCTTGCAAACTTATGCTATTTACGTTGACTACTATGTGATGTCGAGGCTATTTGTGATTAATTATGATTATGCAAGACAATATGCTAATTACGGGTATCGGGTACGTATAAGTGTCCAATTCGGACATTAGTCAACCTACGGGGTTGGGTCGTGACAAAAGTGTGTATCGAGCGGTTCGTCCTCGGAATGTCCCCTGACCGTGTCTAGTAGAGTCTGTTTATCGGTGTGTTGTGCACCACATCTATAAACGGGAGGCTACGAGACATTTAGGATCTTGTCTTTCTTTCTAATCTTAGATCGTGCGATAGAGGTACGTATTATTAGATGACTTCTTTCTCGACTTAATTGTTATGTTTTCGGCGATGCCTCGAGAAGGCGACAATGGCCCGGAAGAAAAGTCTCTTGCCGGGAGAGACTGTTATAGCCCGTATTTTGTACGTTTGGATATTTCGAAGTCGTCTTGAAAAGTTAAGGACAAGGCTAGTTTCCGGCTTTGTTTAGGTTGCAAGTTGCTTGTAAGTATTATTGGCATGGAATATTGTTATATCCGGCATTTTTGCACATTTGGAAAGTTTGGAATAATTTTTGCTTGTAAGAAATAAGGCCATATTTGGATCTTATTAGTATGAATATGTCGGCTATGGAAACATTGGTGCGGAATTATCGAGGAAGGTTAAGGACAAAATCGAAATTTGAAAATTTGCTTCATGAAATTATGAAATTTAGCCAAATTGTTGGGCCAAAAAAAAAAAATAAGAAATTGAGGCCCAATGTCACGACCCAACCCCGTGGGCCGTGACTGGTGTCCTACTTGGACACCCATACGTACCTGCCTAACAGATCTGACATAGCAAATATCTAATCTGCTCAGACATACATAAATCCATACAAATCTAACATACATCGCACGAACATACATATACATATACATACTGAAAATTATACAGAAGCCGTTAGGGCTATTATAACAGACAGAGTCGCATATCACACACACTTACCCAGACAGTGATAACCCACACCCCGGACATATGCGCGGACCTCAACATACGAACGAATCGGAAGGCGAGAATCGGAAGACGGGACGGGGCCCCGCCGTGCCCAAATAGTCATATATATACGAACATATGGACAACGAAGGTATATACCAAAAATATCGACTCGGATCGAAAGGAGCTCTCCAAACAACGGAGACCAATATCCTAAGCGGCGGCGTTACGTGCGCGCGTACGTGCACCTCGTGGGCATGTAACACGGCCCCGCGAAGAAGGGGGTCGATGCGAAGATGTACCGAGTATGTAAAGCGGAAACATAATATACATAAATACGATAACCCGATAATCGGATGTGTAAAAATCATAACGGACGGATAATGCGAGTATAGAGCGGACGAATCGGATTCGTACGAGTCGGACTTACGGAGCGTACGGGCGAATCATACGGACGAATCGGATCGATGTGTGGCGGACGGAGAATCGGAGAATCGGACTTACGGGTGTCGGACGAATCATAATCCATAATCGGACGTACGGAGGGGGGGGGGGGGACGTAGAACCATGCATGCGTGCGAGTCATAATCACGTACGGACGGACATATCGAGAAATCATCTTTCACGTACGGACGGATCCGGCCCTTTTATAAGGGACGCGGTAACGAACCGGCCCTCGTAGTACGGGACGCGGTGGACGAACGAATCCAAATCATGTGCCATCTGGCCGCCATCCCCGTAATATCACATAATCGGATCATCATCGGGTCATATCGGACCATATCGGATACGGACGAACCGGCCCGCACAATCCGGGGACGCGGTGAACAATGCGATGAGGTGCACGAATCACGAACACCGGCCCGGGCGCGGTGAAGGAAGCATTGAGACATCCACGAACGGACAAATGAGAAACCATATACATACGGACGACATACGGACGAAATAAATGCGAGATAGCTCGGAAGGTAAATCAAATCGAAATAGGCGGATCATATCGGAACGAATATCCCGAGAATCGTAACCGAGAGGTCGGAATAATAGTCGGACTCGAGAGACAACATAATGCCTATAAGTTAGCGGACGGAACATAATCAAGAGTTAGCTATGAAAAACGGACAAAAACGGATCGATTTGAACCATACGGGAGTATCGGGGTATCGTGGGCCCACCTCGGACCCAACCATAATAAAGGGTGTAAATTATAGATAATAAACTTTAGGGAGTCATCCAAAATCATTTTAGAGTGTTTCGACTCCATTTATGGAAGTCATATACTTATAAGCCAAAATTGGAGGAAAAGGGTTCAATCTTACTGACAGATTTTGCGCCAATTTCAATCTTGAATTACGAGAAGCAGAAATGTCATCGAGGCTCGCTGTCAAGCCTGTTAGACTCAGAACATGCCAAAGAAAGGTAGGGAAGGCTTTACATACCTGGATTACGCCTTACGTGCGTCCAATCTCAATTCCCGTTTCGTCCAAAAAGCTATGAATGGTCATTCTTACCAATTACTATTCATGAAAACTAACATTTCAATCTTTGGGTTGTTCTTGGCTACCGAAATTTCGGCAGCACTTCCCCTATAAAGGGGGCACCCCGAGACTTTAACTCGGCTCAGAATAACCAACAACAAGCCAACACAACAATTCTACAATCATTAAAAATCACCATATACTACCATTAATCTACTTTCCAACAAAATGCGACGATTCATATTTCGACTTCATACTCTCAAATCAATATCAACGCAATCCACTTAACCTATATTCATATCATAGACATTATCACAACACCATTAACATACCAAACAACATAATTCATTCTTACTTCAACTCATCCATACCACACGGCCCAACATTCACTTTTCTTCCATTTCAACAACACCATTAACCTTCTATTTATTTTACCATGTCATAACAACATAATTAACACACTAAATAAATTCAACCAACTCTTCTACACACATAGCACCTCACGGCCACCATGCATATGTTTCTAACACATAAGATTTTCATGCTTTTAACTCAATTCCACATACCACTACACAACTAACCAACTAAATAAAATTTAATTCTTCACATCCCTACACTACATGGCACACGGCCAAACAAGCCTTTCATACACACACATGCCATGCATGCACACACCACACTTTTATGATTCTTGTTCAATTCAAATCATCATAACACATGAATTCATGTCCAAATCATGAAACACAAAGAATTCTTACCTTTCTTGAAATTTCAATCTTCCACAAACGAAGCTTTTCCGCCAAACCAATTATGCTATGTTGAAGAGCGCCTTGAACTCGTTAGAAATTCAAAAGAACAAGATTTTTAAGGCAAGGATTAAAGCTCCACAAATTTTTTCTTCTTTTTCTCTCTTTCTCCCTAAAACCCGAAGTCTCCTCTCTTTTGTTCTTGATTTTGTTTTGATTTTTCTTGAAATTTCTAGAGGTCTCATGTATATATAGCCCCTCTAATTTAATGAATCACATGGATAAATTAATTTCCATGGATTTGGGCTAGCATGGCCGGTTGGGCTCCCCCTTTGGGCCTTAGTTTCTCTTATTTTTTTTTTTTTGGCCCAATTCTTCATAATTCATTTCTCAAAATTTCCGAAACAAATTTCCAAAATTCCAATTTTGCCCTTAGGCCGTATCCGGTGTTTTCACATTCAAATTTCCATAACCGGCATACACTTACTAGGAAAAATCCAAATTTGGCCTTATTTCTCACAAAACAAAATTATGTTCAAGTTTTCCAAATATGCAAAAATGCCGGATATAACATCCTTCCCCCCTTTAGAACATTCGTCCTCGAATGTTAATTTAACCTCAGGGTGGCTCAAAATCAGTCGGGGAGGTCTCTTGTTATTTATATACTTGCTCTTGATCGGAGGATTTGTAACGACTTTCGATTTCCAACTTCATCCATCTTTCTTTGATATCGCCGTATTAAAGCTGTTCATACCGTCTTAAATCGGATATACGGCGGACAGAATCTTGACCAGAACCAGAAGATCAAACGGACATCAGACGGAGTCATATTCGGAATCGGGAGCACGAAAGTGCAACAGACAGAATCAAACCCAACGTCGTCTTACGCAGTCTCAAAATCAGAGCCAGACGCACAGAGGCATATCAGACGGGTTTATAATCAGAGTCAAACATATAGAGATTTATCGGACAGATTTCGAAAGCGTAGTCAGACGTATGGGCACATATACCGGACAGATTCGCAGTCGAGGTCAGATGTACAGACGTATGTCAGACAGATCCGTGATCCGGGACAGACATACAGAAATATACCAGACAGATTCGTATCGGAGTCAGATATACAGAAATTTATCAGACAGACTTGAGATCAGAATCAGACGCACCAAAGTATACCAGACAAAGCTATAATCAGAGTTGAACGTACAGAGGCATATTGAACTGAACTTCACCGAACACAGGGACATAGAAATATGACGTACAGAATCGCGATTAGAGATGCAGAATATGATTAACCAAAACACAATACGGATCAAATACACATGTTTTCCAGAAAGAGATTAATTACATACCTGGGTCCGCATCTGGGTCCTGCCGGCCAGTCAACGCATATATGCGGTTCGAAGGACCGCTCGCACTGGGTGCTCCGCCGCGACCCCTGCCGCGACCTGCCGGCGCTGGCATACCCCGCCCCGTGGGGGCGCGGGGACCGAGGGAGAAGACGAGCCGAATCGATCCCGGGGTGGGCTGAGCCACCCGAACCGCCCTTGAACGGGCACTCTCTCACAATGTGATCCGGGCTACCACAGAAATAGCAGGCGCCCGTAGCGCGGTAGCACTCCCCCGGGTGGGGCTTACCACAATATGTGCCCGGGGCATGGGTGGCCTAGACGACCCGAACCCCTGCTCGTCCGCGGGCACGATGCCCCGAAATCTGGGCGGCCCCGGACCCGACCTGCGTCATCAAAACGCCTGCCGGCGAACTGTGTACCCCGGCCTGACGGAGGGAGGGACCTACCGGACTGCTGCTGAGAACGTCCACCTCGGGAATCTCCGGAGTATCCCTCAAATCTGGCCCTCTTGGGCCGTCTCCTGTCATACTCCCTACTGGACTGGTCCTCCCTATGCCGATCCTCTACGCCCTGTGCATAAGCCTGTAATCGGGCGATGTCCATACCGATGCGCCGCCATAGCCATGCAACAATCAACTAGATAGGGATCCAACCCCATCACATACCGGTGCATCCGGTCCTCCATATCGGCCACAATCGTCGGCGCATATCGGGCCAGAGAGTCAAACTCCAAATTATACTCACGAATACTCCGACCTCTGCGCTTTATGCAAAAAATCGGTCAACTCTCGCCCGCCGCAGGCTCGGTGGTAAAAAGTGGCGGAGGAAAACGGACCGAAAACTCGTCCCACGTGGGCACGGGGAGCATCCTCACCCCTAGACGGCCCCCCAAGACTCATACCAATGAAGGGCAACATCCCGAAGCTTTGTGTGCGGCAAGGCCGGACGGACTCGGTCGCCGAAGCCCGAACCAAATCCAACGAACGCCGCATCCGCCGAATAAAATCATGCGGGTCCTCGTCGGGCTTAGACCGAAAACTGCGGGGACACACGTCAAAAATCGCGGACCCTCGGGCTATCACGCTGTCATCATCATCTCCTCTCCGTCCGCGTCCGCGAACTCCGTCCCGACCACTATCGTCGTCGATAGGCCGAACCGCCTCCCTCGGCGTCCTATCCTCCGCTCCGGCCGGGAGCGGGCGGCGGAGCCGCCGAGGGGGACTGCTCCGGCCTCGTCGGTGGCGGAGTAGCCGAACCCTCCGGCGGGTACAATCTCGGGCATGGTCGAGCACGAGCCCTAGTAACCCTGCGTAGCCCCGAATAGTCTCTCCTCCCTACCGCTTTGCCCTTCTGGGCGGCCGTTGCCTTCTTCGGAGGCATCGCTGAAAATATAACAGTTCGTCAGAAGGGAAGACATCCTGATAACACAGATCTAACGCACGATCTAAGAGTCAAAGAAAGGGTAACATAACATCCTAGATGTCCTGTAGCCTCCTGTTTATAGATGTGGGGCCCGACACACCAATAAACAAGACTCTACTAGACACGGCCTGCAGACATTCCGAGAACCGACCGCTCTGATACCACTTTTGTCACGACCCAACCCCGTGGGCCGTGACTGGTGTCCTACTTGGACACCCATACGTACCTACCTAACAGATCTGACATAGCAAATATCTAATCTGCTCAGACATACATAAATCCATACAAATCTAACATACATCGCACGAACATACATATACATATATACATACTTAAAATTATACAGAAGCGTTAGGGCTATTATAACAGACAGAGTCGCATATCACACACATATATACCTAACCGGTGACAACCCACACCTCACGGACGCATACGCGACCTCTAACATACGAACGATCGAATCGAGAAGAAGACGGACGGGGCCCCGCCGTACCCAAATAGTCATATATATACGGAACATATGACAACGGAGAATATATACCAAAAGTATCGACTCCGGATCAAAAGGAGCTCTCCAACAGCAGACGAAATCCTAAGCGGCGGCGTACCGTGCGCGCGTCCGTACACGTGGGCATGTAACACGGCCCCGAAGCGAAGGGGGTCGATACGAAGATGTACCGAGTATGTAAAGCGAAACATAACATACATAATTACAATAACCCGATAATCGGATACGTAAAATCATAACGGACGGATAATACGGGAAGTAGGCGGACGGTCGGTTCGTACGAGAATCGGACTTACGGAGCGTATGGGCGATTCTCGGACGAACGGATCTCAATGTATGGCGTACGAGAATCGATATGATCGGAGAATCGCGGGTGTCGGACGTACGTACGAAATGTGACGAACGGAATCATAATCCAAATCGGACGTACGAAGCTAACGAATGACGGAACTATGCATGCGAGTCATAATCACATACGAGACGGACATATCGAAATCGGATCTTAATCGCATACGGACGGATCCCGGCCCTTTAATAAGGGACGCGGTAACGAACCGGCCTCGTAGTACGGGACGCGGTGGACGAACGAATCGGATCAAGTGCCATCACCGGCCGCCATCCCGTAATATCACATAATCGGATCATATCGGGTCATATCGGTCCATATCGGATACGAACGGATCCGGCCCGCACAATCCGAGGGACGCGGTGAACAATGCGGTGAGGTGCACGAATCACGAGACACTGGCCGGGGCGCGGTGAAGGAAGCATTGGGACATCCACGAACGGACAAATGAGAAACCATATACATACGGACCGACATACGGACGGAATAAATGCGAGATAGCTCGGAAGGTAAATCAAATCGAGAATAGGCGGATCATATCGGAACGAGATATCCGAATCGTAACCGGAGGTCGGAATAATAGTCGGACTCGGAGAGAGACGGTCATAATGCCTATAAGTTAGCGGACGGAACATAATCAAGAGTTAGCTATGAAAAACGGACAAAAACGGATCGATTTGAACCATACGGGAGTATCGGGGTATCGTGGGCCCACCTCGGACCCAACCATAATAAAGGGTGTAAATTATAGATAATAAACTTTAGGGAGTCATCCAAAATCATTTTAGAGTGTTTCGACTCCATTTATGGAAGTCATATACTTATAAGCCAAAATTGGAGGAAAAGGGTTCAATCTTCTTGGATTTTGCGCCAATTTCAATCTTGAATTACGAGAAGCAGAAATGTCATCGAGGCTCGCTGTCAAGCCTGTTAGACTCAGAACATGCCAAAGAAAGGTAGGGAAGGCTTTACATACCTGGATTACGCCTTACGTGCGTCCAATCTCAATTCCCGTTTCGTCCAAAAACTGCAAATGGTCATTCTTACCAATTACTATTCATGAAAACTAACATTTCAATCTTTGGGTTGTTCTTGGCTACCGAAATTTCGGCAGCACTTCCCCTATAAAGGGGGCACCCCGAGACTTTAACTCGGCTCAGAATAACCAACAACAAGCCAACACAACAATTCTACAATCATTAAAAATCACCATATACTACCATTAATCTACTTTCCAACAAAATGCGACGATTCATATTTCGACTTCATACTCTCAAATCAATATCAACGCAATCCACTTAACCTATATTCATATCATAGACATTATCACAACACCATTAACATACCAAACAACATAATTCATTCTTACTTCAACTCATCCATACCACACGGCCCAACATTCACTTTTCTTCCATTTCAACAACACCATTAACCTTCTATTTATTTTACCATGTCATAACAACATAATTAACACACTAAATAAATTCAACCAACTCTTCTACACACATAGCACCTCACGGCCACCATGCATATGTTTCTAACACATAAGATTTTCATGCTTTTAACTCAATTCCACATACCACTACACAACTAACCAACTAAATAAAATTTAATTCTTCACATCCCTACACTACATGGCACACGGCCAAACAAGCCTTTCATACACACACATGCCATGCATGCACACACCACACTTTTATGATTCTTGTTCAATTCAAATCATCATAACACATGAATTCATGTCCAAATCATGAAACACAAAGAATTCTTACCTTTCTTGAAATTTCAATCTTCCACAAACGAAGCTTTTCCGCCAAACCAATTATGCTATGTTGAAGAGCGCCTTGAACTCGTTAGAAATTCAAAAGAACAAGATTTTTAAGGCAAGGATTAAAGCTCCACAAATTTTTTCTTCTTTTTCTCTCTTTCTCCCTAAAACCCGAAGTCTCCTCTCTCTTTTGTTCTTGATTTTGTTTTGATTTTTCTTGAAATTTCTAGAGGTCTCATGTATATATAGCCCCTCTAATTTAATGAATCACATGGATAAATTAATTTCCATGGATTTGGGCTAGCATGGCCGGTTGGGCTCCCCCTTTGGGCCTTAGTTTCTCTTATTTTTTTTTTGGCCCAATTCTTCATAATTCATTTCTCAAAATTTCCGAAACAAATTTCCAAAATTCCAATTTTGCCCTTAGGCCGTATCCGGTGTTTTCACATTCAAATTTCCATAACCGGCATACACTTACTAGGAGAAATCCAAATTTGGCCTTATTTCTCACAAAACAAAATTATGTTCAAGTTTTCCAAATATGCAAAAATGCCGGATATAACACCCAAGTGTTAAGGGGTGGCCGGCCAAGGCACTTGGCCCAACCCATGTTTTAATTAATTTTTGTCATGTGCTAAATATGTATATAAGGTGGATTAGTCATGAAGCTTCAAGAAAAATCAAAGCAAAATCAAGAAGAAAAAGAGAAGGAGCTTTCGGCTCCATGGAAAAAAAAAGAAAGAAAGAAGAAAAAATTCTTGGAGCCTTTTCCTTGATGCAAAAATCTTGTTCTTCTTGAATTAGTAACAAGTTCAAGACGCTCTCCGACGTGGTATAATTGGTTTGGCGAGAGAACCACGTTTGCGGCAAGTTGAAATTTCAAGAGAAGGTAAGAATCTTGTTCTTTTGTGTTATGGAAGATGTATGTATGTTATAGTGATTAGAGTGGCATGAAGATCATGGAATTATGGTGCGTGTGTGCATGGCGTGTGTGTGCATGGCGTGTGTGTGTGTAAAAGATGTGTATGGCCGTGTGTATATATATGTTGTATGGCTATGATGAGTTGAATTTTGTATTGTGTTTTGGTTGTGGTTATGATGGAATTCATATTAGAAATGAAAGTTGAATGAAGTTGGTTGGAGTTGGAAACATAGATGTTGGCCGTGTGGTATCATGTTGGTGATGGAATGTGAATTAAATTTATTTAGTATGTTAAGTATGTTGTTGTGGCTTTTGTGATGTAAAGGAAGGTTTAATGAATTAAGTTAGCATGAAAGTTGATTGTATGCTTTGTTATGAGAAATTTATGTGATTTTATATAGTTTTTATATAATGATGAAAGTAAGGTTGTAGATGTGAAATTGTGATTATGATTTCTGAAATTGGAAGATGGGAATATGTTATGAATATTTATGTTGAGAATTGGAAGTTTTGGATGGATTATGGCTTGATGGAAATTCGGTATATTTTGTCGAATAATGAGAAATGTGTCCGAATTGTATTTGAATGGTCTTGAATTAGTAGATAAGTATGAAAACGTTGATATTGGATGATAAGTATGAAGTCGGAATGGAAACTATTGCCTTATGTTGGAAAGTTGACTAGTTGTATTATGTTATGATTGTTAATGTTATTGGTGTTGTTGTTGGATTGTTGTTGGTTGTTTTGAGCCGAGTTGAAGCTCGGGGGTGTCGTATTTATAGGGAAGTCTTTCGAAATTTCGGTAGCCAAATAAAAACCAAAGATTGAAATGTCAATTTGCATGAATAGTAATTGGTAAAGATGACCATTTGCAGATTTTTGACGAAACGGGATTGGAGATTAAGCGAGCATAAGACGTCCGTAAGGTATGTAACGCTTACCTATTCTCCATATGGCATGTCCTAGACCTACTAGGCCGAAAACGGAACCTCGGGACTAATTCGCTCCTAGAAATCCGAGTTTGTTTTTGGTTACTATTCATTCGAAATTGAATCAAAAAATGCTTGCCTTTGGATATAAGAACGCATAAACCTTTGTATCTTTCGTAAGTGAATCCAAATGGCTCCGAATTTTCTATAGACAACTTTATGGAGCCTAATGTTTGTAAATTGTGTTCGCCGCCCGGCTCGACCCGAGGTGGGCCCGCAAGTCCCGAGACTCCCTTATTTGGTTTGTCTGATTCACTTTCGTACGATATGAAAAGAAAGCGTCTGCTTATGACTCTAAGGTCCGTTTGAAATGTCTTATTATGTTATTTGAACGCTCATCACTATGAGCGCTACTATATTTTCCGAGAATAACGTACGATGTGTTTTTCGAAAAATTGATAACTAAAAGTCCGCAACCTTTGTACACTAATTTCCGATTTATTTGATACTCGCTTTGAGCTTTCTGATACTAATGTATTTGTATATGAAATTATGTGTCGATTTACGGAGTTTACTTTAATATGCATATGATTTCTCGACTACTCTGTTCGTGCCGATTATTATGATTTCGTTCGTCGGTACCGGCCGCTTTGCGATCGCGCGCTTTGTGACACATTCGGCGGTATGATGTGTTACGGTTTCCCGAGACCCGCCATAGGGCCGGTTACCGTTTATGGCGTTATGATGTGATATGGCATCCGGATCCGTTCGATGATTTGATGTGTGTGATATTATGATGTGTTCGGAGATGTACGGAGATTTGAAAACTTCTGGAGTATGATGTGTTGTGGCACCAGCGTCAGGGGGTGACCACGTTCCTGAGCCTTATGCATGATTTCTGTTTGCATTTTGTACATTCGCATTCCGCACGAGCTTTGATCACATTTTTTGTATTTGTTTCCGTATCCTCGACTCCCGGCATGATGTGGATTACCGTACCTTCGCTTACATACTCGGTTTTTTTTCCGCATCGACCCCTTCCGTGGGGTTTTCATGCCGCGCGGTACGTGCGCTCGGTTGGGTGATTCCCGGTTTAGGCTACCTATTCTCGCTACATTGGAGTGCTCCTTCGATCCGGAGCGCACGTTTGGTATATATGCTCGCTTTGATATTCTCCGTACATTTGCTATCGTTTGGGTACGGCGGGGCCCCGTCCCGTCATATGTTCGTATGTCCCGTTCTGTTTGTAGAGGCACCGTAGTCATGTTTGTGGGTCGTGGGTCCGGGGCCTGCGGTTGTATGTGGTTTCGGTTTGTCGTATATGATTCCGATTTGCGTCCTTAAGCGGCCCCGTACGCTACTATGGCCGATATGGCCCATCTCGTGTTGCATGAGTGTGTACGGGCGATGTACATTCCGCCAACTTTGAGTCCGATGTGATGTTTGACACGGCGACCGCTTAGAACGACATTTGTATGATGTCGTTTTCGATTATCGGTCCGAATAATGTCGTTAAATCCGATCGTGTGGTATTTTGACGATTTGATTTGTAAGTCCGTTCGGGTGCCTAAGTAGGGCACCGCCACGGCCCGGAGAGTCGGGTCGTGACAAATATTAAGGGCAAAGTTGGAATTTGGAAATTATTATTTATGACTTGTTGAAGAAGTCTTGTGGCCATCCAAGTTGGAGTGGACTATGGCCCACATGGATGCAAAATGCATGGGATTAAAAAGATGACTAAGTGACCAAAATTCATCTTTTATTACCTAAGGAAAACTCTAGAATTTTGAAGAAAAATTTGGAGGGAAAGAGGAGCACATGACCCATGTGCTTGGCCACGTGTATGGTCATGTGCTATATTAATATATATATGGAGGGATGATTAAAGAAGGCAAGTTTCATCATTTGGAGTTCTAGAGAAATCAAGAAAAGAAAAGAAAAGAGAGAGAGGGGGTTCGGCTGCCATGGCTGGCCGAATACGCCTCTCCAATTTTTGGTTAGGAAAATTAATTTCTTCTTGTTTTCCTACTAATTAGAAGGTCCTTGTCAACATGAGCTAGTTGTTGGAAGAAGAAAACCATTCGTTTTGCAAGAACAACCTTAGCCGAGAATGAACAAAGTGAAGGAACAAGGTATGATTCCATCTCATTTTTCATATGTCATAAGTGAGTTGTGTATGTTGTGAAGCATGAAAGTGAATGAAATTCATGGAAGTGTGGTGTGTGAAGTGTAGTACAAGTGGGTATTGTATTGTAGCCCGTGTGTGTGGGTTGTTGTAAGAATGAAGAACTAATTGTATTCAACATGTTTGTGTGTTGTTGTAAGGTGTGAAAATGAATAAACTTCATGAAAAGATGATGTTGATGTGTAACCGTGCATAGGGGCTGTTTTGGAGGGAGTATGAGGGACAAATATTATGTAATATTTGGTTGTGGTTTCTTGTGGATTATGTGATGAAAAATAAAGGTTAAATGACTTATGTTGAAGTTGTAAT
>NW_026715333.1:0-20894 GCF_029784015.1 Lycium ferocissimum | reverse complement strand
CCCAAGCAATCCACAAAATATTCAAAACAGCTCCAACAATATACTACTTCACCCGAAACCTTTCCAACTTAGCAAGAGCAACACAACGCATTCTTTTTCTTTCAAATTCATACACTATCCCAACAATTCCATACATTTACAATATTACCTTCATACATATAAGAAAACATATTAGAATCATATTGACTTCCAAAACAGCCCGTGACCATTACAACTTCAACACGAGTCTTCAAATATTCATTTTCATCATAAAATCTATAACGACAACCAACCAAAATGCTATATAATTTTAGTCCACCATATGCTACCAAAACAGCCCCTGCACACGGCCAACATCAACATATAGGATTTCATGATTTTCATTAGTTTCAATACATTCCAACAACAACCAAAACACTAAATAGACATTGGTTCAACATTTCTATACAACACACACACACCTACACGACCATGTCTTAACATACACGACCAATATCGTCATGCATATATTTCATAAACTTCATTCATTTTCATACATCACAACATACACAACAACCAATTTACACTAAACAAAATTTGTTCATCACACTTATTCCAACAACTCCACCCCACGGCCACAACCTTTCCATGCCAAACTTCACAACTTTCATCCTCTTCCACACACTTCAACATGCATAAACATCTATAAAAACATGAAATCAAGATTGAACCTCACCTTTTCCTCTTGCCTTCCTCAACCTCGGCTAGCTTGTTAAAACGCGACAACGAGCGATCTTCTTGTTCTAATGGCTACACCACGACGACGAGGGCCTCCTGAGTAGTATAGAAGCATAGAGAAAACATTTTCCATGGCCACCTTAGGGAGGGGAGGTTCGGCCAGCCCCCTCTTTTCCGTTTTGCTCCTTCTTTTTTTTTTTGTTTGTTGTCTTGCTTTCTTTCTTTCTCCTCTCTAATTAAAAAGATGACCACTATGTGTATTTATATGTATATAGAAGATGTGAGGGGGCACATGCCCCTCTCTAGACTTTTCCTTTTCTTTCTTCTTTTTTTTTTTTTTTTTCTTTTCTAGAATTTTCTTCAATTCTCCTTTCATGACTTTCTCTAGAATTTTTGTGAAATTACGATTTTGTCCCTCGTCTTTCCACAAAATTACCATAATGCCATTTTACAAATTTCCCTTTTTGCCCTCGATCTTTCCCATTATTTCCACACTAATAATATTTTTCCACAACTTATACATTACAACGAAACCGAAAAATAACCTTGCCTTGAACTTTCCGCCATTGCCTCGAAATATCCGAAAGTGCAAAATGCGAGGTGTAACATATGGTGTCACACCCCGACCTTACTAGGGTGTGATGGGCACCCGACCCTCCTCAGAGTCGAGCGAACCCTTAAACGTTCGCGTTACTAAAACCTGTCATTTCGAAAATTTTTAAGAAACATGAAACTTTCCAAAATAGAGGTCAATCGTTTTTATACGATTATGAAAACCTTCGATCAATCACATAAATTTTTGCCAATCGACAACATCTCGAAAATACACACTCTTTTAACATCTATAACCGATTCGCGTTCCTCGACACCCAATCCACGGGACACCGTTCGCAAAGTCTCTGGGATGTACAAATACTATGACATAAGTACTTGACTCGGCAACACTCCGAACTGAAATGGAGCTCGCCAATCCCGCGGGAACATCTTCTAGCAAAGTCTTCTCTTCATCTGGGTGTACCTGCGTGGTATGAAACGCAGCCCCCGAAGAAAGGGGGTCAGTACGGAATATGTACTGAGTATGTAAAGCGATAACAACCAATAACCATAGCTTAATTTAGAAGAGAAGAAACCACAATCAAGCTCATTACCCAGAAACCTCGGAGGAAACATAAATGTACACATGGGGTCTTAGAACAATCCTTAAGTAAATAATGCAAGTGAACACACGTTCTTCAAGCATACACGATATGAATACCGAATACACCCCAGCTCTAGTATGCACGGCCTAAATATAGTATCACAACAAGGTCCCTTCTGACAAATACGCTTCCTCGCCTAATAATAATAATAATAATAGTAATAATAATGACAACAACAATGATAATAATGATAATAATCCCCTTCGGGTGCGCCGGTCCCGACATACGTCTATCCTGGCCCCTTCGGGCATGCCGGTCCCGAAATAAAATGATGGCCCCTTCGGGCATGCCGGTCCAACATACGTCTATCCTGGCCCCGACATAATATGTTATATCCCGTGTTTTTGCACATTCGGGAAATTTGGAAATAACCTTGGTTTGTAAGGAATAAGGTCATGTTTGAATTTTTCTTAGTACGTGTATGCCGGTTATGGAAACTTGAATGCAGAAATAATGGAGAAGGCCTAAGGGCAAATTTGGAATTTTGAAAATTTGTTTCGGGAAGTACAAAACAAGAATTATAAGGAATTGGGCTAAAAAAAAAATAATGAAAAATGGAGGCCCAAGTCTTGGAGGGTGGCCGGCCATAGTGTTGGCCCAAGCCCATGAAGATTGGTCATGTGATTAATCACATGACCAATTAGTATAAGATAATGATTTTGGCATGTTCATCCATAGAAACTTCAAGAGAAAGTGAGAAAGAAAAAAAAAAGAAGAGAGGAGGAGAAAGAAGGCCATTCGGCCGAAGCAAAAAGAGAAAAAAGAAAAAATTTTGAGCTTAATCCTTGGTCCAAAAATTCATCTCTTGTTGGATTCCCACTAAGTTCAAGACGCTCTTCAACGTGATATAATTGGTTAAGCGAAAGAACTACGTTGTGGCAAGTGGAACTTTGAAGAAAGAGGTAAGGATTTCATCCTTTATGTCATGGAAGATACATATATATGTTGTAGTATGTGGGAGTGGAAGAAAAGCATGAAATTTGTGTGTTGTGTGTGTGCATGTAAGTGTGGCCGTATACATGTATGTAAGTGAGTAGTTGTATGTTGTGGTATGGTGTAGGAATGATGAACTATTTGTATTTAGCTTGTTGTGTGATTATTGTAATGTGTGAAAATGAATGAAAAACATGGAATAGTAAGGTGTGTAGTATGAAACCTTGTGGGTGTGTGTGGAGTGGTGCATGGCCGTGAGCCATGGTGGGGAGAAGAGAAGTGAATTAAATCTTGTTTAGTATGTTAATTGTGTTGAAGAAGTTTTGTGATGAAAATGGAAAGTTTGTATGTTTTGTGAACATTTTGTAGAAATGATATGAAATGTCTCCGAATTGTATTTGAATGGCCTTGAATTAGAGAATGAATATGTAAATGTTGATATTAGTTTGGAAGTGTGAAGTTGAAGTCGAAGTTGTTGCATTATGTAGAAAGAGGGACTATTCATGTTATAATGTGTTTGGTATTGAATGTTGATGTTATTGGTGTTGTTGATGATGTTGTTGGGTTGTTTGTTGTTATTCTGAGCCGAGTCATATTCTCGGGGCAGCGAATTTATAGGGGAGGTGCTGCCCAAATTTCTGTAGACAAGAAAGGGCCAAAAATGAATCTTTAAAGGCATATGACTTATGTTTGGTAACTTTGACCAATTGTAGATTCTGAAGCAAACGGGATTCGAGAATAAGCAAGCTTAAGGCGCAACCAAGGTATGTAAAGCTTACCTATTCTTTATATGGCATGTCCTAGACCTACTAGGCCGAAAACGGAACCTTGGGGATAATCCTGCTCCTAGAGATCCGAGTTTGATTTTCGTTACTATTCATTCAGCGCGATTGAACCAAAATGCTTGTCTTTGGATATAAGAACGCGTAAACCTTCGTACCTTTGTAAATGAATCCAAATTGCTCCGAAACTATCACGGATGACCTTAAGGAACCTAATGTTGGTAATTTATGTCCGCCGCCTCGACTCGACCCGAGGTGGGCCCGCAAGTCCCGAGACTTCTCTTATTTGATTTGTTTGGCTCATTTTCGTTCGATATGAAAAAGAAGTGTTCGCTTATGACGTTAAGGTCCGTTTGAAATGTCCGATAATGATATTTGAAAGTTCGTTACTATGAATGATGCTAAAATTTTCAAAATGATCTACGATGTATTTTTGAGAAAATTGATAAGTTAAAAGTCCGTAACTTTTGTATACTAATTCCGATGTACTCGATATTCGTTTGGAGCCTTCTGAGGCTACTGTATATCGTATATCTATATATGGAATTATGTGTTGAGTCTGGAAATTTACTTTTGACATGCATATGGTTTCTGCACTACTCCGCTCGTGCCATTTATTATGGTTTCGTTCGCCGGTACCCGGGCCGGTTTTGTGATCGTGCGCATTATGACATATTTGGCAGTATGATGTGTTATGGTTTCCGAGACCTCGCCATAGGGCCGGTTACCATCCATGGTGTTATGATGTGATATGGCTTCTGATATATATTCTGATGATATGATGTGTGTGATGTTATGATGTGTTCGGAGACGTACGGAGATTTGAAAGCTTCTGGAGTGTGATGTGTTGTGGCACCAGCATCGGGGGTGACCACGTATTCTGAGCTTTATGCATGATTTTTACTTGCATTCTGTACATTTGTATTTCGCACAGGTTCGATCGGTTACGTCTGTATTTGTTTCTGTATCTCCTAGATCCATTTATGATTTGAGTTATTGTACCTCGCTTTACATACTCGGTACTTCTTTCGTCGACCCCCAGTCCTCGGGGGTCGCGCACATGCCCGCGAGCGTACGCATCGCGTGGTACGCCACCAGTTTAGGACCTCTGTTTGGCTGTCTGGAGTGCTCCTTTGATCCGGAGCTTATACTTTTGGTATATACCTTTTTCGTTGTATATTCCCCGTACATTTGCTACTGTTCGGGTACGGCGGGGCCCTGTCCCGTCATATGTACATATGTTTTGTTCTGTTTGTAGAGGCCTGTAGTCATATTTGTGGGTCATGGGTCCAGTCTGTTTGTATGTGACTCCGGTTTGTCTGTATATGATTCTGATTTGCGTCCTTAAGCGGCCCCGTAGGCTACCCTGGCCGATATGGCCCACATGGTTACATGAGTGTGTCCGGGCGATGTACATTCCGCCAATTTGATTCGATGTGACGTTTGACACGGTGGCCGCTTAGGATCGCGTTTGTATGATATCTGCTTTTGATTATCGGTACGAGTAACGTCTGTTGCGTCTGATTATGTGGTACTATACTGATTTGGTTCGCGAGTTCGTTTGGGTGCCTAAGTGGGGCACCAGTCACGGCCCACGGGGCTGGGTCGTGACATAATATTCCTAGCCCCTTCGGGCATGCCACTCGTGACATACGGCTACCCTGGCCCCTTCGGGCATGCCACTCGTGACATAATACTAATCCTAGCCCCTTCGGGCATAATAATAATACTAATAATAGCGTTGTGGAATGTAGACATAAGTCGTAGGTGGAATGAAATAATAAAATCTCGCACCCCCTTCGGAGTGGTTTGAAGAGTCTTATATAATAAGATATCGCACTCCCTTCGGAGTGGTTTTGAAAAGTTTAAATAATAAAATCTTGCACCCCTTCGGAGTGGTTTTGAAAGGTCAACTTTATATTTTCTTTAATGCGAACAAACTTCCTTAAAATCATTTGTAAACCGCAAACACGTTTCGAGTAAATGAGTTAGCATAAAAAGGTTAACAACCGTATGGACATGCGAGTGGTGAGAAATTAAATGCTTTTCAAGTATCGTTATGGACATCATTCATTATAAAACATCTACGACCATTTCCAAGCAATTCGAGACCGTTTATGGAAGTTAGGGACATTGTGGGCCCACCTTGGGCCAAGCCGAAGTGGCGTACCAAAATTACGAACATTAGGCCTTGTGAAGTCGTCTACGAAAGTTTCAAGGCAATCCGGTTCCAATTGTGAAAGTTACAGATGTTTAGGCCATTTTTTCCAACTACTTAGAGCATATATAATTCAATTCTACTGAATGAAAAAGGGGCAACTTTAGATGCGGATTCCTAAGAGTAGAGTCATCCCCGGGGTTCGTATTCAAACCTATCACACCTAAGACATGCCAAAAGAGAGAAGGGTAAGGCTTTACATACCTTTCTTGCCTTTTACGATCGCCCAATCTCAAATCCCGTTTCGTCCAAAAACTGCAAATGGTCACATTTACCAATTACTATTCATGAGACTTACAATTTTCAACCTTAACCAATACTGTTCTACAAAAATTTGGGCAGCATCTTCCCTATACATATAGCATCCCCGAGATTCAACTCGGCTCAAAACAATCAACAACAACCCAACAACAACATCAACAACATCAACAATCACAATAGAACACACAACTAGTCTTCTTCTTAACATAATGCAATAGCTTCCATTCCGACTTCAAATTTTCAAACCAACACCACCATACTCACATTCATTACTAATCAAAATCATTACGATGCCATTCGAAACATTTCGTATCATTTCTACAATATATGCACAAAATATACAAAATATACAAACTTTCCACCAAAGCCATAATTCATCCAAAACTTCCAACCTTCAACATAAACATCCACAACACATTTTCACCTTCCATTATCATTAACAACAATCATAATTTGCACCTTACAACTTCATTCTCATAATTACATAAACTATAATAAAGTCACATATTTTCCAACAACAACTTAACAATAATTTTTTTCCATGCTAACTAGAACCATTAACCTTCCATTTCCATCATAAAACTCCAACAACACAATTAACATACTAAATAATATTTATTCATCTCCCCTTCACCTATAACACTACACGGCCACAACACCCAAATTTCATACTTTCATTCATTTCCACATATTACAACATATATATACCATCCATAACATGTGAAAAGAGGATTAAAACTTACCTTCTTCAACATTTTCTTGTTCTCATGCTCCTCTAATTCCAAATGAAATTATATTCGTGACTATGCGCTGCCCGAACTTCGATTGGTACTTCATTACTTGAAATTTTACTCAAAATCCTCATTTAGTGAGGTATATTTGCTCCTTTTTTTGTTGCTGAATTTTTCTGGAAAGTTTTGGAACTTTTGGCTGAAAAAAAATGAGATTTTTGTCCCTTAAAACGGACTGCTCTTTATTATCGAAGTCGGTTTTTACTTTAGCAACGATCTTGTAATGCGGTAGCCATGCATTACCGGAAAGTTTTTGCGTCGACATATGCGCCATTCTAAAATTTGTAACGTCTATAATTCTCTACTCCGATGTCCTATCAATGAACGGTTTGTTGCATTACAAACTAGACTCGACGAACTTCATTTTAGGATTTTGAAACACCTTAAAACTCCACATATACTATGATGAGGTACATGTCAAACTCATGCTCGAAAACGCGGGGTATAACATCCTTCCCCCTTTAGAACATTCGTCCTCGAATGTTCAACTAATCGCATAGGGTCTTATAAAGATCTCGGGGGGGGGGGGTTCCTTTATTACCATGACATACCGTCTCATCTCCCAACCATATTTCTTCTTCATCGTCTTTTCGGCTTCCCAAGTCATCTTCTCCCTAGGCTTTTCTTAATTTCATAACAATCTTCATTATATTCACATTGTCCCGTTCGTATTCGATCTCATAGTGTACCACTCCTTAACCTTTTTACCCTTTCGATCAACTTTATCCTTAATAGCTCACAAGCTATCTTATCAATACGTTCATATACATCACAATTCTTTTCCTCTCGTACTCTTGTCTTAATCTCACTATTACTATCGGCACGACCTTTCAAGTCGTATTACAAACCCATATCTCATTTTCTTTTTTTTTTTTTTTTGAAAAATTTCGGCGAGTTTCTCTGTAATTGTCACTATCTCAAAACACGCACGCGAGAAATACCAACAATGCCTCACAGGGCCAACATACATATACACATATCATATCATATCACAGCCTCACAGGGCTCCCAATATCAATAATCATACGAAAATGACAAACGTACCTCGTATGCCCAACTCAAACTGTACCTGTTACACTTTCTTATTCACTTTCCTTTTCAGTTTTCAACTTTACATTTCGATCATATTTCAATATCTTACCCGACATATACCTGTCATACCTTTGCTTACCTGCGTACTTTGTAACTTCCAATATCGCTGATCACTTCCTTCTGTCGATGCCATTCTTCAGCTGCAATCAAAAGTTAGTATCGGGAATCTCATTTCCTGTGGCTTGGCTCTATGGCACGATCTCAGACGTGAAAGAAGAGTAACCATCCTAAATGCCCCGTAGCCTCCTGTTTATAAATGTGGCGCGCAACACACCATAAACAAGACTCTACTGGACACGACTTTGCAGACAACCCCTAGGACGAACGCTCGATACCACTTTGTCACACCCCGACCTTACTAGGGTGTGATGGGCACCCGACTCTCCTCAGAGTCGAGCGAACCCTTAAACGTTCGCGTTACTACAACCTGTCCTTTCAAAAATTTTAAAAACGTGAAACTTTTCAAAATAGAGATCGCTGTTTTTATACAGATTATGAAAACCTTCAGTCAATCACATAAATTTTTGCCAACTGACAACATCTGAAAATACACACTCTTTTAACATCTATAACCGATTCGCGTTCCTCGACACCCAATCCACAGGACACTGTCTGCAAAGTCTCTAGGATGTACAAATACTATGACATAAGTACTTGACTCGGCAACACTCCGAACTAAAATGGAGCTCGCCAATCCCGCGGGAACATCTTCTAGCAAAGTCTTCTCTTCATCCGGTGTACTGCGTGGCATGAAACGCGGCCCCCGAAGAAGGAGGGTCGGTCACGGAATATGTACTGAGTATGTAAAGCGATAACAACCAATAACCATAGCTTAATTTAGAAGAGAAGAAACCACAATCAAGCTCATTACCTGCAGCCCTCGCTGGAGGAAACATAAATGTACACATGGGGTCTTAGAACAATCCTTAAGTAAATAATGCAAGTGAACACACGTTCTTCAAGCATACACGATATGAATACAGAATACACCAGGTTCTAAATGCACAATCTAAATATAGTATCACAACAGTCCCTTCGGACAGCCGCTTCCGGCCTAATAATAATAATAATAATAATAATAGTAATAATAATGACAACAACAATGATAATAATGATAATAATGATAATAATCCCCTTCGGGTGTGCCGGTCCCGACATACGTCTATCCTGGCCCCTTCGGGCATGCCGGTCCCGAAATAAAATGATGGCCCCTTCGGGCATGCCGGTCCAACATACGTCTATCCTGGCCCCTTCGGACATGCTGGCCCCGACATAATATTCCTAGCCCCTTCGGGCATGCCACTCGTGACATACGGCTACCCCGGCCCCTTATGAGCGTGGCATGACACTCGTGACATAATACTAATCCTAGCCCCTTCGGGCATAATAATAATAATAATAATAGCGTTGTGGAATGTAGACATAAGTCGTAGGTGGAATGAAATAATAAAATCTCGCACCCCGTAGTGGTTTGAAGAGTCTTATATAATAAGATATCGCACTCCCTTCGGAGTGGTTTTGAAAAGTTTAAATAATAAAATCTTGCACCCCCTTCGGAGTGGTTTTGAAAGGTCAACTTTATATTTTCTTTTAATACAAAACAAACTTCCTTAAAATCATTTGTAAACCGCAAACACGTTTCAAGTAAATGCGAGTTAGCATAAAAAGGTTAACAACCGTATGCACATGCGAGTGGTGAGAAATTAAATGCTTTTCAAGTATCGTTATGGACATCATTCATTATAAAACATCTACGACCATTTCCAAGCAATTCGAGACCGTTTATGGAAGTTAGGGACATTGTGGGCCCACCTTGGGCCAAGCCGAAGTGGCGTACCAAAATTACGAACATTAGGCCTTGTGAAGTCATCTACGAAAGTTTCAAGGCAATCCGGTTCCAATTGTGAAAATTACGGATGTTTAGGCCATTTTTTCCAACTACTTAGAGCATATATAATTCAATTCTCTTTTGAATGAAAAAGGGGCAACTTTAGATGCGAGATTCCTAAGAGTAGAGTCATCCTCGGGGTTCGTATTCAAACCTATCACACCTAAGACATGCCAAAAGAAAGAAGGGTAAGGCTTTACATACCTTTCTTGCCTTTTACGATCGCCCAATCTCAAATCCCGTTTCGTCCAAAAACTCGCAAATGGTCACATTTACCAATTACTATTCATGAGACTTACAATTTTCAACCTTAACCAATCTGTTCTACAAAAATTTGGACAGCATCTCCCCTATACATATAGCATCCCCGAGATTCAACTCGGCTCAAAACAATCAACAACAACCCAACAACAACATCAACAACATCAACAATCACGATAGAACACACAACTAGTCTTCTTATTAACATAATGCAATAGCTTCCATTCCGACTTCAAATTTTCAAACCAACACCACCATACTCACATTCATTACTAATCAAAATCATTACGATGCCATTCGGAAACATTTCATATCATTTCTACAATATATGCACAAGATATACAAAATATACAAACTTTCCACCAAAGCCATAATTCATCCAAAACTTCCAACCTTCAACATAAACATCCACAACACATTTTCACCTTCCATTATCATTAACAACAATCATAATTTGCACCTTACAACTTCATTCTCATAATTACATAAACTATAATAAAGTCACATATTTTCCAACAACAACTTAACAATAATTTTTTTCCATGCTAACTAGAACCATTAACCTTCCATTTCCATCATAAAACTCCAACAACACAATTAACATACTAAATAATATTTATTCATCTCCCCTTCACCTATAACACTACACGGCCACAACACCCAAATTTCATACTTTCATTCATTTCCACATATTACAACATATATATACCATCCATAACATGTGAAAAGAGGATTAAAACTTACCTTCTTCAACATTTTCTTGTTCCCATGCTCCTCTAATTCCAAATGAAATTATATTCGTGACTATGCGCTGCCCGGACTTCGATTGGTACTTCATTACTTGAAATTTTACTCAAAATCCTCATTTAGTGAGGTATATTTGCTCCCTTTTTGTTGCTGAATTTTTCTGGAAAGTTTTGGAACTTTTGGCTGAAAAAAATGAGATTTTTGTCCCTTAAAACGGACTGCGAAGTCGGTTTTATCGTAGCTACGATGATCTTGTAAACATTAACGTAGCGGTACGCGGGAAAGCTATTTTTTGCGTCGACGAGCTCAGTTTGTAACGTCTATAATTCTCTACTCCGATGTCCTATCAATGAACGGTTTGTTGCATTACAAACTAGACTCGACGAACTTCATTTTAGGATTTTGAAACACCTTAAAACTCCACATATACTATGATGAGGTACATGTCAAACTCATGCTCGAGTCCCTACGTATATTTATGTATATATAATATATCATTTTGATATCTGAAGGGCTTATGCTTACAAAGGTAGATGTGTTTCAAATGGTGATAGATTTCTATGATTATGAGTGCATGTTATGAATGAGAGCAGATAAGCAGTAATATGAGTGGTGTTCGGTGGTTAGCCCCGGATACCCGTTATGGCCCGTAGATCGGGTCGTGACAGAAGTGGTATCAGAGCAGTTCAGTCCTAGGAAGTGTCTACGAGCCGTGTCTAGTAGGGTCTTGTTTATGGTGTGTTACGCGTCACGCTAATAAACAAGAGGCTACTGGGCATTTAGAAAAAATGACTATCTTTCTTCATATGAGATCGTGCGATAGAGCCATGTATAAGTTTTTATCCTCCCTAATAAGTATGTTTTGATTTCAGAAATGCCGCCAAAAGGAAAAGCTAAAGCCGCCCAGAAGGGCAAGACTACGACAAAGAGGCGGGCAGAAAGAGTGCCGCCTATGAATGTAGATGAGGATGAATCACATAATGAGGCTCTATCTAATGCCTCCACCATTCCACCTATTACAGAAGAGCAAGAAGGGGCTTCAGCTCCAGCTCCTATGCCTCCAGTTCCTCCACCGGCTACCTCGGGTCAACAAGTGACCGAGGCTATTAATTTATTGACGCAGTTGGTTGCCACTCAGGCACAACAGCAAAATGCGGGCCCAAGTGATCGTTCAACTTGTACTAGAGCCCGTGACTTTATGAGCTTAAATCCTCTGAAATTCTTTGGGTCAAAGCCGGATGAAGACCCACAAGGCTTCATTGATGAGATGCTAAGAACGTTGCGGATTATTCATGCTTCTGAGACCGAATCAGTGGAGTTGGCATCATATAGACTCCGGGATGTGGCGGTTTTATGGTATAATAATTGGATAGCATCGAGGCAAGAGAATGCGCCTCCTCCCGTGTGGCAAGAATTTGTCGATGCCTTCATTCGCCACAACTTACCACCCGAGGTCCGTCGAGCTAGAGCGGATAGATTCTTGAATTTGAAACAAGGGAACATGAGCGCCCGAGAGTATAGCCTTCAATTTAATTCTCTGGCTAGATATGCTCCTACAATGGTGGCCGATATGGGTGATAGGGTGCATAGATTTGTGAGTGGCTTATGGCCACATTTGTTTAAAGATTGCTTGACAGCCTCATTGCAAGATGGGATGGACATTTCCCGAATTCAGGCCTAAGCCCAAAAACATAGAGGGACAACAACCCCCGCAAAGGAGTGATCGTGATGTTGATAGAGAGCAAAGCAAATGGGCCAGATCTATGGGCACAGGCAGTGATTATAGAGGGGGATCGAGGCAGACATTTTCTAGGCACTCAGGTCAGTCAGTGACGAGTGCACCTCCCCGATTTACAGGCAGGAGATCTGATCGCTCTTTCCATTCGGGGCAGGGCCAGAGTTCAAGGGCCCCAGGTTCACAGTTTGGGGGAGATTACAGTCAGAGGAGACCTCCAGTACCGCGATGCAGCCAGTGCGGTAGATTACATTCGGGACAGTGTCGCCAGGGTTCAGATGCTTGTTATGCTTGTTGTCACACCCTGATTTTTATTAGGGTGTGATGGGCACCCGACCCCGTGTTCGGAGCCGAGCGAACCCGCTGACTCTTATTACATACATAGACTTTCGGACTCTTAATCAGACAAAAATAATAAATACAACAAAGATTTTGGAAATATCCTTTGTAGTTTACAAATCGACAGAATCTGTAATCATATGGAATTCTACTGAAAAATACAGAATGACACATCGGCTGATGGAGCCGCTCATAACTGACATTCAGAACCCACACTCTGTCTGCAAAGTCTCTAACAGATAACCAGAACACATAGCATACACACTCTGACTCGGCAGCACTCCAGGAGCAAAAAGGAGCTTGCCAACACCGCTGGAACATCTTCTATAATAGCCTGTACTCCTCTGGGTGTACCTGCGCGGCATGAAACGCAGCCCCCGAAGAACAGGGGGTCAGTACGAAATATGTACTGAGCATGTAAAGCATAAAGAAAAACGATAAACAGAATCATAACTGAACAGAGGATACAGAGCACAAATGTAATGGTCGGAGTATCAGAAATGCTTACTCATAAAACATAGGCAAATGCATAACAGAAAATATGCCATAGCCGGCCCCATTATGGGACTCGGCAAACAGAAAGTGGTCGCCCCCTGACGCTGGCGCCACAACATATCAGATCATATCAGAAGTGCGCGCATATCATAGCATATCAGATGGCCATATCATATCATATCATACCAGAGTGTGTACATGGCACATCATACACCACAACCCATGTACATATATACCTGCCCCCTCACACCGAGGCACGGCGAACAATGCAATGGAAAACGCTTGATAACATATCCTGGCCCGGGCTCAGTGAAGGAAGCATTGAGGCATCCACGAGCGGAGTAGTGAGAAACTAAATGCAATTTAAAGCGTACAGCATATACAGAGACCAGACGGAATAATCAAACGACATATCAAGAAAAAGGGGTCCGGATGAAGCATAGCACATACCTTTTAATGACCGCGGAGGATTCTTTTCGAAATAGAACTTTAGGGACCATTTGTGCATATCAAAATATAAAACATATACAGAGACTCGATAACGTAACTCAAATGGCAGACCTTATAGTGAGCGTTTGACAATAGTCAAAACATAAGTCTTTCGGGCATCTGGGTGGTTCGTATCAAAATAGTCTTTCTGAAGCAGTTTCAAATCTCAAAGTGGGTCATAAGACTCAATAAAATAATTATAACAGTTATTCCTAAGAACTTAGAAAGGTGGTTAAAAAGTTTTCTTTAGTTTCTATCCAAAGGTAGTTTAAATAGTATATTAGGAAAAATTCGGATAAAGTGGGCCTACCTCGACCAAATGAGGTGGCGTATGCAAATTACGTAGGTTAGACTTCATAACGTCACTTACAAGGCTATTAAGATAATCGGATTGCATTTGTACAAGTTCTAGAGGTTCTAACAACTTTTCTAACTATTCGCGCAATATTCAATTCAATTCTACTAAATGAAAAAGGGGCGTTTTTGGACGTAGATTCCGGAGGGTAGAGTTGCCCCCGAGGTCCAAATTCAAGCCTAGTGCATCTAAGACATGCCAAGAAAAGGAATGGGAGAGCTTTACATACCTTTCTCGCTTTTTAAGCTCGTCAAAACTCCAATCCTGTTTCGTCAAAAACCTACAAATGGTCGCATTTACCAGTTACTATTCATGAGGCTTAAAATTCCAATCTTATCCAATACTTGTTTATAAAAATTTGGGCAGCATCTCCCCTATGCATACAACATCCCCGAGATTTAAACTCGGCCAATTTCAATCAACAACAACCCGAGAATGGAACTCGGCCAAAATAACAACAACCATACCAACAACAACATAAACAACCAATCCAAAATACATTCCAACATAAGTAATCTTCCTTACTACATAGTATGTCAACTTTCAATCCAATTGCGCACATTCGAACCAACATCAACGTTTACATATTCATTCACTAATTTGAGATCATTCAAACATAAACTAAGAGCATTTCAAGCTATATATCCAATATTCTACAATTTCATCAATTTCCATGTTCCATCCAAAATTCTCATATATGAAACAAAACCATCCCAACACATTTTCTACTTACTACTTCATCACTAACAACCATAATCCACCCTTTAACAACTTCATTATCTTAATACCATAAAATCACATTAATGTGACATAATTCTCCACATTCCATTTTCATACAAACTTAACCCATATATCCTTCATTTACATTGTAAAGATCACAACAACACAATTAGTATGTTAAACAAAATAAATCCATCACTAGTTCATCACTACACACCCCACGGCCAACATGCAATTTTTTCCAACTTCATCCAATTTTCGTTCAACTTTCATTTCCAATACAATTGCCATAATGACCACACTATAATACAACATAAACTTCAACTCATCTTACCTATACAACAACATACACACACGGCCATATACATGCATATATAAATACCATGCAAACATCCATAGTTCCATGAATTCTATTTGTTTCCACGTACTACAATCTCAACAAAGCCTTTATAACCTATAAAAAAGGATTGAATCATACCTTTTTCTCTTAACTTCTTCACTCCACCAATTTGCCCAAACGACGAAACGGACGACTTATCTTCCGAAATAATTATACCACGTTGTAGAGGACCCTTGAATTAGTAGGAATACAACAAGAAAATAATTTTTAGGGACAAAATTTGAAGAGACAAAAATGGGAGACCATGGCCGAATGGCCATGGTTGTTGTTCTCCTTCTTCTTTCTTTCTTTCTTTCTCAATTTTTCTTGAATCTTCTTAAGGCAAATAATGAAGCATGTGATTCATTTAAATCCCTCAAGTGGGGCCCACTATGGCCGGCCACTTTGAGGATTTTTCTTCTTTTTTTTTCTTTTTTTTGTCCACACTTTTGGAATTTTCATGAAACTAATTTTTTTTGAAGTTCCAATTTTGCCCTTGGCCTTTTCCGATATTTCCACGTCCAAAGTTTCATAACCAACTTATATACTAAACGTAGTCAAAACATGGTCTTGTCCCTATCTTGTTCCAATCACCTCAAATTATCCGAACGCGCGAAATACGGGTTATAACACTTGTGCTAAGCTTATCGCAATCATCTCAAAATATCCGAACACGCAAAGTGCGGGGTGTAACACTTGTGGTCAAGTGGGGCATATGATGAGATATTGCCCGTCGATGAGCGGCAGAGCTAGGACCTAGCCCACAGGATCAGCGGCCGGTTCTTCATCAGTACGTCCTACAGGGCAGGCTCCCCAGATTCCAGCAGGCCGAGGTAGAGGCCGAGGGGGAGTATCTACTTCGGGAGCCACACAGCCCCGCTTATATGCATTAGCCGGACGGCAAGATCTTGAGTCCTCCCCAGATATGGTTACAGGTACATTGACTACATTCTCTTATGATGTGTATGCATTGATAGATCCGGGATCTACGTTATCATATATTACTCCATATGTTGCTAATCGTATTGGGGTGAAACCCGAGCCAATTAAACCTTTTGAGGTGTCTACTCCGGTTGGTGATCCCGTGATAGCTAAACAGGTGTATAGAGATTGTATAGTTGTGATATGTGATCGCCAAACCAAAGCTGATTTAGTTGAGCTAGAAATGCTAGATTTTGATGTTATAATGGGTATGGATTGGTTGGCCTCATGCTATGCTAATGTTGTCTGCCGAATGAATTTAGTTCGATTTCAATTTTCGGGAGAGCCCGTGCTTGAATGGAAAGGTAATACGGCAACCCCAAGGGGTAGGTTTATTTCCTACCTTGAGGCAAGAAAGATGATAGCCAAGGGCTATAATTATCATTTAGTTCGAGTTCGTGACACGGAAGCAGAGTCACCAAGATTCAATACGTTGCAGTAGTGAATGAGTTTCCGGATGTATTTCCGGATGAACTTCCGGAGCCTTCCTCGAAAAGAGATTGACTTCGCCATTAATGTATTGCCGGATACTAAGCCTATTTATATCCCTCCTTATCGAATGGCTCGGCGAGCTTGAAAGAGTCAAGGCACGATTGAAAGATTTGCTCGAGAAGGGGTTTATTAGACCCGGTTCATCACGGAGCACCGGTTTATTTGTGAGAAAGAAAGATGGCTCCCTACGAATGTGCATTGATTATAGACAGTTGAATAAAGTGACGATAAAGAACAAGTATCCTCTTCCAAGAATTGACGATTTATTTGATCAGCTACAGGGTGCCAAGTGGTTTTCTAAAATAGATTTGAGATCGGGTTATCATCAAGTGAGGTTAGAGAGAAGATATTCCCAAGACAGTACTTTCGAACGAGATATGGCCATTATGAATTTCGAGTGATGTCGTTTGGGCTAACTAATGCCCTTGCAGTATTCATGAATTTAATGAATAATGTATTCAGGCCTCTCTTATATCTGTTCATGATAGTATTCATTGATGATATTCTGGTGTATTCACGCACAGAATCAGGGCATGCAGATCATCTACATATTGTTCTTGGAATTCTCCGAGCTCGGGAGTTGTATGCTAAGTTTTCAAAGTGCGAGTTCTGGTTAAATTCTGTGACATTCTTGGGGCATGTTATTTCAAATGCTGGCATTAGAGTTGACTTCGATCGAGAAAATTGAAGAGTTCGTAAAGACTTGGCCAAGGCCTACAACACCTACAGAAGTTCGTAGTTTTCTGGGTTTGGCAGGTTATTATAAAAGATTCGTCAAGGGCTTTTCATCTATTTCCGCCCCATTGACAAAGTTAATCCAGAAATCAATAAGATTTCAGTGGAATGACGCTTGTGAGTGTAGCTTCCAAGAGTTAAAAATGACTAACCTCGGCTCTGGTTTTAACTTCCGGAAAGGGCCGGATGGCTATGTTGTGTATTGCGATGCTTCCGGTGTTGGACTAGGATATGTATTAATACAGCATGGAAAAGTCATTGTTTATGCTTCGTGTCACACCCCGACTTTACTAGGGTGTGATGGGCACCCGACCCCATATTCGGAGCCGAGCGAACCCGCTAACTCTTGCTACACATATGAACTTATGAATTAGTAAGAAATGAATACATAGAATTTTTTTTTCATAAGTAGAATCTGACATCATATAAGACTCGTGACACGAAACATAATAACATATCAGCTGCTGGAGCCATTTACACATGACAACTCAATACCCACGACTGGTCGTAAAGTCTCTAACTCCTCGAACAAATCATCATGGCACATATACTCGACTCAACGGCACTCCGGGACAAGTGGAGCCTACCAACTCCGCCGGACATCTTCTATGCTAGCTTCGGCTCATGCAAGTTCACTGCGCGGCATGAAACGCAGCCCCGAAGAAGAGGGGTCGGTACGACAATGTCTTGAGTATGTAAGGCATGGATAGTAACATAGAAAGAGACGTAATCATGTGCAACAACAAGATAGAGATGTAGAGCATATCATGTGAGAAAGTATCTGTACATATGAGACATATCATGTATAAGGGAGTAAAAATTGTGCATATGGAACATGTCATGTGTAAGTCAAGTATGTATGGAACATATCATGTAAGTGAACCGGGTACATAGGGATCATATAATGTAAAGCTGTGACAACTGTGCATATGAGTGCCCCTGGGGGCGGATGCCATGCATGCTTGTACGTCATATGGTATCATAGCGCCGAACAAGTCGGCTCGCCCACATAGCGCCGAAATACTCCGATTCACCCATAAATCCCGCGTCGGGGCATCCCGCGTATGGGATGATAAGCCGGTGACTTCGGAGTGGCAATGAAACATGTATCCCTTCCCATTCCCCGCATATACATGTATCCCGTCCCCCCAACCCATGTACATATACGGGTGTGGCATGCATGAGAGCCCAAAGAAAGTCATGTGTCCATCGGAGTGACGTAAGGTCGGCGACCTCCGATTACATTATGGAATAATCATGGTCGTCGTGTCTCACCTTGAAGGAACGATGATCATAAGGCGAGACTACTAACGGAGAATAACATTAAGAGAACGTAGAACCTATCATATCGTATCATATCATATCATATCATATCATATCATATCATATCATATCATATCATATCATATCATATCATATCATGTCATATCATATCATCTCATATCATATCTTGTCGTGTCATATCATGTCGTTTCATAGACATTTTCTCATATCCGACATCATCATTGTCATCATAGAATCATAGAATCATAGTCATTGTTTTAGTCATAAGAGCTTTCAAATCGTACAACTTGGATTTGGAGAAGAATGAATATGTTGGAAAACATTTATGAACCTTTAGGAAGAAAGTCATGCCTTGGAGTCAAGGAATTAGTTAAAACAACTATTATTTAGTAGTCGGAATGATGTCCAAAAGTTTCCTTTAACTGCAATACGGAAATAAGCCAAATGGAGCCATAGGAGGAAATTAGGAAATAGTGGGCCCACCTCGAGTCAAATGAGGCGGCGTACACAATTTACGTATGTTACGTTCCATGACGTTACTTATGAGAGTTTTAGGGTAAACGGATCCTATTCATGCAAGTTCTAGGTGTTTAGACAACTCTTTCAACTATTCATAAGCATTTAATTCAATTCTACTGAATGAATAGTAGTCAAATTCAAGCTAGGATTTCTAGAATTAGAGTGGTCCCCGAGACACGTATTCAAGCCTATTATGTCTAAGACATGCCAAAGAAGGAAGGTGAAACCTTACATACCTTTTTCCGCTTCTTACGCTCTTCCAAGTTCAAGTTCCAATTTCGCCAAAATCTACAATTTGGTCATATTTACCAAACGTTAATTTGAGCATCTAAAAGTAAATTCTCAAAGTAACACTCGTCTACCAAAATTTCGGCAGCATTTCCTCTGTAAATATACCATCCCCGAGAATCTAACTCGACAAATTTTAATCAACAATAACCCGGGAATTCAACCCGGCCAACCCAGCAACAACCAAACCCAACAATCATAATAACAATATCAATAATCAATTCACAACATGCTCAAGACATTCCAACCCGAATCTTCTAAATGCCATAAGAACTCAAACAATGCATTTATTTCTTTTAACTCATAAACTATATCAACAATCCGCGTTAACGATCACTATTCTCATGCACACAAGAATCTATATTAAAATCATATTGCTCTCCAAAGCGAGTCCACAACATTTCCGACTTCCATTTGAGTCATCAAACCTTCATTTTCATCACATAATCTACAACAATCAACAACCAAAATACTATATAAAATGAGTTCATTATATTTTACTAAAAACAGCCCCCCTACACGGCCAAGTTTCAATCTACATAATTCCATGAATTCCATTCATTTCTACATGCCAAACATGCATAACATATGAAAAACAAGATTGAATCATACCTCTTCCATTCATCTTCTCCACCTCTCGGCTAGAATAACACTTGCAAGGATGAATGATTTTCTTGTTCCAACAACTACTCCACGTCGACGAGGGCCCTTCACTTAGTAGGAAATCTTGAAGGAAAGAATTTTCCATGATCAAATTTGAGGGGCTGTGTTATAGCCCACATTTTGTACGTTTGAAAATTTCAAGGTCGCCGCGGAAAGTCAAGGGCGAGACAACTTCCAAAAATTATTTGCATGTGTACGTCGTTATAAAAATTATTTTTGACGATTATTGGTATGGAAATACTTAGAAAGGTCGAGGGTAAAAGAGAAATTTGTAAAATGGCCAATGGAAATAATGTGGAAGGTTAGGGGTAAAATCGGAATATTGAGAAAAGTCGAGGGCAAAAATGGAAAATTTGCAAAATGGCATTTTGGTAATTTTGTGGAAGACGAGGACAAAATAGTAATTTCACATCCATTCTAGAGAGAGAAGTCATGAAAGGAGGAATGAGGAAAAGTCTAGAAAAAGAAAAGAAAGGGAAAAATAAAGAAAAATCTAGAGGGAGGGGCATGTGCCCCACTCGCATGCTTGCTAAGTATATATATACATAGATG
>NW_026715332.1:0-20625 GCF_029784015.1 Lycium ferocissimum | reverse complement strand
TCGTCGAAGTACATAACGAAAGTCGCGTCCCACGGAGGGGTGTCGACTCAAGTCGAGCCCGCCCGTGAAAATCATAGTTATTATACGTCATAGAATCATTTTTTGAGCATATCAAGGCCATTCGGTTCTGTTTGTGAGAGTTACGGACGTTCGTGGTTTTCGGAATCGTTAAGGAACAAAACACTTTTTTTTTTTCTTTAAAAAAAAAAACCAACTTTTATGCAACATTTGAAATTTAGTCATACAAAAGACATAAGATCCTTTTGGAACAAACCCTATACATAGCATTTCAAATCCAATCATATCAAGGACATACGGATCATAGCTTGACCATATTAAGGATGCCAACATCACAAAGCGAATATGAATCATAAACATGTTCGGATTTTTCGAATAGAATTACCCCCAAGGCTCATAACATATCATACCTTACTCATATCTAAGACATGCCAAAAGAAGGAAAGGTAAGCCTTACATACACAGATTGCTTCCTAAGCTAATCCAAACTCAAGTCTCGGCTTCTCAAAATCTACAACACGTCATTAGACACCAAACATTAGTCATATGCACCTCGGAATCCCATTTTAAACTCGCACTTATATTTACGAGAAATTTAGGCAGCATTTACTTGTAAATTCAACACCCCGAGAATTCAATCCCCGTCAATATCAACAACAACCATACCAACAATCATAATAACAATATCCATAAGTAATTCCAAACGCATTCTAACATTAATAACTCCTTTGTACATAATTCGACGACATTCATGCATATTCAATTCAACTTCATACATTCGAACTAATATCAACGATCGCATATTCAAATACCAATCTAAAACCATTCAAACACGATTCAAAAACATTTCCAACAATCACACAATATTTCAAACAATCCAATTAATACTCTACTCCACCCGGAAACCTCAAATTTCCATAAGAGCAACAACAATACATTTTTCTTCCTTCCAAATTCATAAACTAAACTAACAATCCATACTTTAACAACATTAATTGTTATACCCGGCATTTTTCCGTATGCAAAAAAAATTGGAAGTAACCTTGACTTGCAAGAAATGGGGCCAAGTTGGATTTTTCTTAGTAGGCGTATGCCGGTTATGGAAACTTGAATGTGGAAACAATGGAGAAGGCCTAAGGGCAAATTTGGAATTTTGGAAATTTGTTTCGGGAATTGCAAAATGTGGTTCATGAGTTATTGGGCCAAAAAAAATAATAAGAAATCAAGGCCCAAGTGGTGAAGGTGGCCGGCCATGTATAGGCCCAAGTCCACCCAATTAATGAAAATATTCCATGTGCCATGCATGTGACATATTAAGGGGATAAATATATATGTCTTCCTCTCTAGAAATTTCAAGACAAATCAAAAGAAATCAAGAAAACACAAAAGAAGGGCCTCTCGGCCGAATAGAAAGGAAAAGAAAGAAAAAGAAAGAAAAAAATTTCCAAGCTTTTTGCTCCATCCAAAATCTTGTCCTTCTTAGATTAGTAGTAAGTGCAAAGTGTTCTACAGTTGATATAATTATCTTGGCAAAGGGAGTGTTTCTTTTGGCAAGTGGGAAGAATTGGAAAAAAGGTAAGAATTTCATGTTCTCTTTTATGTTATGGAAGATATATGCATGATTATAGTGTATGGAATTGAATGGAAATCATGGAATTGTGATGGTGTGTGTGTTAGCCGTGTAGGTGTTTAAGTGTGTTGTAGCCGTGAGTGTGAATGATTATATAAGTAAGGTGTGTGGATTTTATGTTGTATTCTAGTTGTGTTTATGAAGGAATTCACATTGGAAATGAAAGTGAATGAATTCGGATGAATTTGGAAACAATGGTTTGTTACCGTGACCTATGGAAAAATTTGAAGTGAAAATGAATTGTTTTGTTTAGTATGTTAGTTGTGTCGTTATGATTCTTATGGCATAAATAAAGGTTTAATGAATGGAAGACGGCGTCGAAAATGGTTGTATGTTGTTATGAGAAATTTGTGTGATTTTTCATGTAACTTTATTTAATAATGGAAGTAAGGTTTTAGAATGTGAATTAGTGTATGGTTAATGAAGTTGGAAGGAAGCCATGAAATTTTGTAGGTTATATTTGGAATTGTGGAAGTTGGAGGCATTATGGCCTTGATGGAAAAAAATTGTATATTTTGTATACTTTGTGAATATTTCGTAAAATGATCTTGTTGGGTTGATGAATATGAAAATATCAATGTTGGATTGAAAGTGTGAAGTTAGAATTGAAATTATTGTGTTATGTTGGAAAAATGGCTAATTGTGCCATATTGCGTATTTTGTAATACTTGTGTTGTTGTTGGATTGTTGGGTTGTTGTTGTTGATATATTAAGCCGAGCTACGTCTCGGGGGTGTTGGATTCATAGGGGAAGTGCTGCCGAAATTTCGGTAGCCAAGCATAACCAAAGTTGAAATGTTAGCTTGCATGAATAGTAATTGGTAAGAATGACCATTTGCAGCTTTTGGACGAAACGGGAATTGAGATTGGACGCGCGTAAGGCGTAATCCAGGTATGTAAAGCCTTGCCCTTTATTCTTTGGCATGTTACGAGTAACGATAGGCTTGACGGCGAGCCTCGATGACACTACTCGTTCTCACAATTCGAGATTGAAATTAGCGCCAAATCATTCGGTAAGATTGACCCATTTCTTCTAAAATTGACCTATAGTATGCAACCCATAAATGGAGTCGAAACACTTAAAGATGATTATGGACGACTCCCTAAGGTTTATTATCTACAATTTACGTACTTTATTATGGTTGGGTCCGAGGTGGGCCCACAATACCCCGATACTCCCGGTATGGTTCCTAATCGATCCGTTTCTCGCTCGATTTTCATAAGTAACTCTTAATTATGTTTCCATCCGCTAACTAATAAGTATTATGACCATCCATATGAATCTCGATATTATTCCGACATCGGAACGATTGGGACACTACGTTATGATCTAATCCGATACTCGATTCGATACTTATTCTCGAACTATTTCAGTTTTATTAAGTACGTATATACGGTCCGTATGCATATGGTTTCTCATTTGTCCGTTCGTGGATGCCTCAACGCTTCCTTCACCGCGCCGGGCCGGGTTACCGTGATTCGTGCACTTCCCGCATTGTTCACCGCGTCCCTCGGATGTGCGGGCCGGGATCCGTACGTATCCGATTCGGATCCGATTATGATTATGATGCGATTATGTGATATTATGGGGATGGCGGCCGGATGGCATTTGATACGTGATTAAATACGTCCACCGCGTCCCGTACTACGAGGGTCGGGTTCGATACCGCGTCCCTTATTAAAGGGCCGGGATACGTCCGTATTTGATTATGATCGATATTTGATATGTACGTACGCTATATGATTATGACTGCATGCATGGTGCATGTCATTACGATTCGTATGTCCGATCCGACTGCGATTCTGCCGTCCTTCATACATTTGAGATTCGGTTACGTAAAGAGAGTACGTACGTCACACCCCCGCATCTACGATACGCATTTGATGCCTCGTCGGCTACCTTTCCTAAATCGACATAATATGATTAAAAATAATGCACGTACTCCGTAAGTCTGACTCCGTTACGGATCCAATTCTGTCCGCTCTATTTTTGTATCTCCGTCCGTGACGATTTTATACATCTGACTCTGGTTAGTTTATTATGTATGTTATGTTCCCGCTTTACATACTCGGTACACTTTCGTCCCCCCCCGTCTTCGGGGGCGTGTTACATGCCACGGTACGGACGCACCGCGTGATACGCCACCGGTCTAGGACTTCGTTCTGTATTTGGAGCTCCTTTTGATCGGAGATGACACTTTTGGTATATATCTTGTTGTCTCGTTTGTTCTCGTATATATGACTATTTGGGTACGGCGGGGCCTGTCCCGTCTTCGATTCTCGTTCGTATGTTGGAGGCACGTAGACATGTCCGTGGGTTTTGTGGGTTGTCACCGTCCGAGTAGGTATGTGCGATATGTGACTTTGTCTGATATAATGGCCCTAACGGCTTCTGTACAGGTTTCAGTATGTATATGTGTATATGTATGTTCGTGCGATGCACCTTGTATCTGTATGGATTTATGTATGTTTAAACGGAATTAGCAATTTGGTAAGTCGGATCTGTTAGGTAGGTACGTATGGGTGTCCAAGTAGGACACCAGTCACGGCCCACGGGGTTGGGTCGTGACAAAAGTGGTATCAGAGCGGTCGGTTCTCGGAATGTACGCAGCCGTGTCTAGTAGAGTCTTGTTTATCGGTGTGTTGGGCCCCACGTCTATAAACGAGGAGGTTACGGGACATCTAGGATGTTATGTTACCCTTCCTTTCGACTCTTAGATCGTCGTTAGATACGTGTTATCGGATGTCTTCCTTCGACGAATTGTTATATTTTTCGGTAATGCCTCCGAAGAAGGCGGCGGCGCCCGAAGGCGGCGAAGGAGGGAGAGACTATCCGGTACCCGAGAGGATTACCCGGAGCTCGTGCTCGGACCACGCCGGTATTGTACTTCGGTCGGAGGGTTCGACCACTCCGCCGCCGGATGAGGCCGGGCAGGGCCCTCGGCGGCTCCGGCGCCGCTCCCGGCCGGAGCGAGAGGACGAGGACATTGAGAGAGGCGGTCCGGTGGCCAAGACGACGATAGTGGCTGGACGAGGTCGCGGACGCGGACGAGAGGGTGACGATGATGACGAGCGTGATAGCACGAGGGTCCGCGATTTCGACATGTGGTCCCCGAGAGTTCTTCGGTCTCGCCCGATGAGGACCCGCGTGATTTCATTCGGCCCAGATGCGGCGCTCGTTGGGATTAGTCCGGGCTTCGACCGAGTCCGCCGAGCTTGCTGCACATAGACTGCGGGACGTTGCCCTAAATTGGTATGAGTCTGGGGGCTGTCTCGGGGGTGAGAGGCTCCCCGGCCACGTGGGACGAGTTTACGGGCACGCTTCCTCCGCCACTTTTTACCACCGGAGGCGCGGCGGGCGAGAGTTGACCGGTTACGCAGATAAAGCGAGAGAGGGGCAGGAGTATTCGAGAGTGCAATTTGGAGTTTGACTCTGCGGCCCGATACGTGCCTACGGTTGTGGCCGATATGGAGGACCGGATGCGCACCGGTACGTGATGGGGCCGGACCCTGTTGGTTGATTGCCGCATGGCGATGGCGGCCCAGGTATGGACATCGCCCCGGTTGCGGGCTTATGCACGGGGTGTAGAGGACCGACATAAGAAGGATCGATGCATCGGGGATTATGATAGGAGCGGCCCCAAGGGCCGGATACGCGGGTATTCGAGAGACACCCGAGGCGGATGGCCTCGGCGAGCGATCCGGTAGATTTCCCCCTCCGTCGAGCCGGGGGTGCCCGGTCCGCGCGGACGTTTCGATGATGCGAGTCCGTACGGGGCCGGCCGAGTTTGAGCATCGAGCCCGCGGATGAGTAGGGGCTCGGGTCGGTCTAGGCCACACATGCCCGGTGTACTTATTGTGGTAAGCCCCATCCGGGGGGAGTGCTACCGCGGCCACGGGCGCTGTTATTTTGCGGTAGTCCGCATCATCGGTGAGAGAGTGCCGTATAAGGGCGGTTCGGGTGGCTCGGCCCGGCCACCGGGTCGATTCTTTGGCTCATCTTCTCCCTCGGTGGCCGCGCCCCACGGGCGGGGTATGCCGGCGCCGGCGGTCGCGGCGGGGGTCGCGCGGAGCTTCCGCCCGAGCGGTCCTTCGAACCGCCTATACGCTTTGACTAGCTTCTGGGGGACCCGGATGCGTTGCCAAATGTGGACCCAGGTATACAATTAATCTTTTTCTGAAAATATGTGCATCTGAACTGTATTGTGTTCTGGTTAACTATATTTTGTATCTCTGATTGTGATTCTATACGCCACATTTCTACGCCCCTGTGTTCGGTAAAACTCCGTTTACTATACCCTGTGCTTCTGAATCCGATTACGTTTCTGTTTAATATACCTCTGTACGTCCGACTTCGATCATAATTCTGTCCGATATACTTCGGTATGTCTGATTCTGACTTCAAATCTGTCTGATAAATCTCTGTACATCTGACTCTGAAACGAATCTGTCTGATATATTTCTGTATGTCTGCCCTGATCGCGGATCTGTCCGACATACGTCTGTACATCTGACCTTAATTGCAACTCTGTCTGGTATATGTGTCTATACGTCTGACCCTGATTTCAAATCTGTCCGATGAATCTCTATGTGTCTGACTCTGATTATAGACCCATCTGATATACTTCTGTACGTCTGGCTCCGAATTTGAATTCGCTTAAGATAATCGTCGGAATATGATTCCGTCTGTCGTATTTTTGTACTTCTGGCTCCGGATATGACTCCGTCTGACGTCCGTTTGATCTTCTGGTCCTGGTTAAGATTCGGTCCGCTGTATATTCGATTTGAGACGGTACGAATAACCCCAATAAGGTGATATCGAGGGAAGACGGATGAAGTTGGAAAATGAAGGCCTTTACAAGTTCCTCAATCAAGTGCAAGTATGTAAGTAGCAAGCAGACCTCCCCGACTGATTTTGATTTACCATGAGGTTGAATTAACATTCGAGGACGAATGTTTTAAAGGGGGGGAGGATGTTATACCCGGCATTTTTGCGTATGCAAAAAAATTGGAAGTAACCTTGACTTGCAAGAAATGGGGCCAAGTTGGATTTTTCTTAGTAGGCGTATGCCGGTTATGGAAACTTGAATGTGGAAACAATGGAGAAGGCCTAAGGGCAAATTTGGAATTTTGGAAATTTGTTTTAGAATTGCAAAATGTGGTTCATGAGTTATTGGGCCAAAAAAATAATAAGAAATCAAGGCCCAAGTGGTGAAGGTGGCCGGCCATGTATAGGCCCAAGTCCACCCAATTAATGAAAATATTCCATGTGCCATGCATGTGACATATTAAGGGGATAAATATATATGTCTTCCTCTCTAGAAATTTCAAGACAAATCAAAAGAAATCAAGAAAACACAAAAGAAGGGCCTCTCGGCCGAATAGAAAGGAAAAGAAAGAAAAAGAAAGAAAAAAATTTCCAAGCTTTTTGCTCCATCCAAAAATCTTGTCCTTCTTAGATTAGTAGTAAGTGCAAAGTGCTCTACAAGTTGATATAATTATCTTGGCAAGGGAGTGTTTCTTTTGGCAAGTGGGAAGAATTGGAAAAAGGTAAGAATTTCATGTTCTCTTTTATGTTATGGAAGATATATGCATGATTATAGTGTATGGAATTGAATGGAAATCATGGAATTGTGATGGTGTGTGTGTTAGCCGTGTAGGTGTTTAAGTGTGTTGTAGCCGTGAGTGTGAATGATTATATAAGTAAGGTGTGTTGGATTTTATGTTGTATTCTAGTTGTGTTTATGAAGGAATTCACATTGGAAATGAAAGTGAATGAATTCGGATGAATTTGGAAACAATGGTTGTTGGCCGTGACCTATGGAAAAATTTGAAGTGAAAATGAATTGTTTTGTTTAGTATGTTAGTTGTGTCGTTATGATTCTTATGGCATAAATAAAGGTTTAATGAATGGAGACGGCGTCGAAAATGGTTGTATGTTGTTATGAGAAATTTGTGTGATTTTTCATGTAACTTTATTTAATAATGGAAGTAAGGTTTTAGAATGTGAATTAGTGCATGGTTAATGAAGTTGGAAGGAAGCCATGAAATTTTGTAGTTCTGTTGCAATTGTGGAAGTTGGAGGCATTATGGCCTTGATGGAAAAAAATTGTATATTTTGTATACTTTGTGAATATTTCGTAAAATGATCTTGTTGGGTTGATGAATATGAAAATATCAATGTTGGATTGAAAGTGTGAAGTTAGAATTGAAATTATTGTGTTATGTTGGAAAAATGGCTAATTGTGCCATATTGCGTATTTTGTAATACTTGTGTTGTTGTTGGATTGTGGGGTTGTTGTTGTTGATATATTAAGCCGAGCTACGTCTCGGGGGTGTTGGATTCATAGGGGAAGTGCTGCCGAAATTTCGGTAGCCAAGCATAACCCCAAGTTGAAATATTAGCTTGCATGAATAGTAATTGGTAAGAATGACCATTTGCAGTTTTTGGACGAAACGGGAATTGAGATTGGACGCGCGTAAGGCGTAATCCAGGTATGTAAAGCCTTGCCCTTTTATTCCTTGGCATGTTACGAGTAACGAGGCTCGACGGCGAGCCTCGATGACACTTCGCTTCTCACAATTCGAGATGGAAATTAGCGCCAAATCCGTCGGTAAGATTGACCCATTTCTTCTAAAATGACCTATAAGTATGCAACTTCCATAAATGGGTCGAAACACTCTAAGATGATTATGGACGACTCCCTAAGGTTTATTATCTACAATTTACGTACTTTATTATGATTGGGTCCGAGGTGGGCCCATAATACCCCGATACTCCCGGTATGGTCCTAATCGATACGTTTCTCGCTCGATTTTCATAAGTAACTCTTAATTATGTTTCCATCCGCTAACTAAAAGTATTATGACCATCCATCCGAATCTCGATATTATTCCGACATCCGGAACGATTCGGACACTCGTTCCGATATAATCCGACTACTCGATTCGACTTACCTTCTCCGAACTATTTCAGCTTTGATTAAGTACATGTGTCGGTCCGTATGCATATGGTTTCTCATTTTTCCCTCGTTCGTGGATGCCTCAACGCTTCCTTCACCGCGCCCGGCCGGTGTTCGTGATTCGTGCACTTCACCGCATTATTCACCGCGTCCCTCGGATGTGCGGGCGGGGATACATGCGTATCGATCCGATATCCGATTATGATTATGATCCGATTATGTGATATTATGGGGATGGCGTCCGGGATGGCATTTGATCCGATTCTCCCCGTCGTCCACCGCGTCCCGTACTACGAGGGCCGGGTTCGTTACCGCGTCCCTTATTAAAGGGCCGGGATCTGTCTGTATTTGATTATGATCTGATATTTGATATGTACGTCTGTATATGATTATGACTCTGCATGCATAATTCTGTCTGTTACAGTTCTGTACGTCTGATCCGGACTGCGATTACTCGTCCGTCATACATTTGAGATTAGGCTTACTGTCTCGAGAGTCCGTACGTCACACTTTCGCATCTCTCGGACGCATTATGCCTCCGTCGGCTACCTTTCCTAAATCTCGACATAATATGATTCTCGTCCGTACGCTCCGTAAGTCCGACTCCGTTACGGATCCGATTCCCCGCGTCCGCTCTATTTCGTATCTCCGTCCGTGACGATTTTATACATCCGACTACGGTTAGTTTATTATGTATGTTATGTTCCCGCTTTACATACTCGCACACTTTCGTGCACGACCCCCTCGTCATCGGGGGTCAGGTTACATGCCCACAGTACGGACGCACCGCGTGATACGCCACCGGTCTAAGACTTGATCGTTTGGAGAGCTCCTTTTGATCCGGAGCCGACACTTTTGGTATATCTTCTCGTTGTCTCGTTTGTTCCGTATATATGACTATTTGGGTACGGCGGGGCCCCCGTCCCGTCTTCTCGATTCTCCGTTTGTATGTTAGAGGCACGTAGACATGTCTGTGGGTTTGTGGGTTGTCACTGTCCGAGTAGGTATGTGCGACATGTGACTTTGTCTGATATAATGGCCCTAACGGCTTCTGTACAGGTTTCAGTATGTATATGTGTATATGTATGTTCGTGTGATGCACCTTGTATCTGTATGGATTTATGTATGTTTAAACGGAATTAGCAATTTGGTAAGTCGGATCTGTTAGGTAGGTACGTATGGGTGTCCAAGTAGGACACCAGTCACGGCCCACGGGGTTGGGTCGTGACATTAATCTTACAAATACGCGAAACTATATTAAAATTCCGTTAGCCTCTATAACAAACCACAAACGACTATAACCCAATTTGAGCCGTTAAACTTTCATTTTCTTCACATAATCCACAACACAACAACCAAATCACACTAAATAAAGGTAGTCCCTCATTCGCACACCACACACATATATACACGACCACAACCGACACCATATTTTCATAACTTCATTAACTTCTACATTTCACAACATGCACAATCATCCATAAAACACATAAAGAAGATTAAATCTCACCTTTTCTCTTCAACTTTTCCTCTCGGCTAAGCTTTCCAATTGCACAAACGGATGTTTTTCTTGCTCCGACAACCCTTCCATGTTGTTTAGGACCTTCCAATGAGTTGAAAACCTAGAAGGAAATAATTTTTTGTGATCAATTTGGAGGCATCAATTTCAGCCATCCTTGGCCGTTTCTCCTTCTTTCTTTTTTTTTTCTTCAAGCTTCATGAATTTTCTAGGTGGGAGATGAAAAAGATGACTAATTAGTCATCCTCTATGCTCTTATATTAAACATCCATGTGGCTATGGCCCACATGTCACATGCTGAGGCCACGTAGGCCATTTTTTCATGAATTCTTAGTTTCCAAAACTTCACTTTTGACCCCAAATTTTCATAAAATGTCTAACTTTTCATAATTCACTTTTGGCCCAAATTTTTTCTTATTCCAATTTTACCCTTAACATTCCATGCCAATGAAAAGATGAATATGCAACTTATGCACTTGTAACAAAAATCAACAAAATCGAAAATTAAAAGTCTTGTCCATAACTTGTCGCAACCAACTTAGAATATTCCAACGTACAAAGTACGGGGTATAACATCTTTTCCCCCTTTAGAACATTCGTCCTCGAATGTTCAACTAGTCGTATGGGGTCTTAAGGATCTCGATTTAAACTTTTCCTTCTTGCAATTCCCTTTTACTCGACTTGTAACATTCTAGGCACATTATCTCGTGTCGTCTCTTAATCTTTAACTCAACCCTTCCTTATTCGTTCCATAACTTGTTTTTCCGTTTTATACTTGCCTTTATATTTTGGCTACATAGATCACATCATAACCTTGGCCACTTTCACACAGCTCACTTATTTTCATAACAACCCTCACGGTATTCACATTATATCTTATTCGTAATCAATCTCATAATATAACACTTCTTAACCCTTTACCCTTTTCTAATCAACTTCTTCCTCTGTACCCTTGTCTTGATCATACTATTACTTCTTTCCCGAAGTCAGCCATGCTCGCAACTTACTCAAATCTTACCATTACGGTGATCACGGCCTTTCAGGTCGCATTACAAACCTACGTCTCATTTTCTCTTATTTCCGGGAAAATTTCGGCGGCTTCCTTATATTTCTTACTATCTCAAAACACCTGCATACGTGAAATACCAACAATGCCTCACGGGGCCAAAATACATATATACATATCATATCATATCGCGGCCGCACAAAACCCGATATGCATCGACGGTACACGAAATGATAAACATACCTCGTATGCCCAACTCAAACGCACTTTCGTTACACTTTCTTGTTTACTTTCCCCCCTTTAGTCTTCAACTTGTATTTCAATCGCAACTTCAATATCTTTCCCAACATATGTCTTTCATACCTTTAATTACCTGCGTACTTTGTGACTTCCAACATCATCAATCACTTTCGTCTATCGGTCTCATTCTTCGACTCGCAATCACAAATCGGGGTAAGAAGTCCCATCTCCTATGACTTGGCTCTATGGCACGATCTCGGACGTGAAAGAAGAGTAACCACCCTAGATGCCTGTAGCCTCTGTTTATAAATGTGGCGCGCAACACACCATAAACAAGACTCTACTGGACACGACTTTGCAGACAACCCCCTAGGACGAACTGCTCTGATACCAATTTGTCACACCCTAACTTTCCATAGGGCGTGATGGGCACCCGACCCTTACCTAGGGCCGAGCGAACCCGCTGACTCTCACAATACTCATAAACATGCTGAGCCCTCAAATCATATCATAAGTACATAGTGAAAAATTTTCAGAAAGCAAACCTGCCTTTCTTTTTTTTTCCAAATCAAATAAAACTAGTAATCGCATGAGATTTGCAAACATATGAAGTTCGTAACATAATGCATAATAATACGTCGCTTACATAGCCGTGTACAAAACTGCCATATCACAAACTCGACACTGTCTGCAAAGTCTCTAACATAACTCCGAATACCATCCAAAGCATTCGACTCGGGCAAGACCGGAGGAAATGGAGCTCGCCAATCCAACCGGAACATCTTCTCGGCTAACATCACCTACCGTGGGTACGCGTGGCATGAAACGCAGCCCCCCGAAGAGCGGGGGTCGATGCAATATGTACTGAGTATGCAAAACAGAAAGTACAGAAAACGAAGTCATAACCGAAGCCAGGAGTACAGAAAGTGCACAATAGCCAGAATACCAAGGTGATTGTATCTGAAATACAAATCGTACATAAGAGATACAAAAGACAAACATGATAATCAGAATGCCAAAATGCTTCGCTTTCTTTTTGAAAAACATTTCTGTCTCATACATACGGAAAATCAAACACATCATATGAGCTGACATTAACCGAATGATCATAATCCGCGTCAAAATCACATATCATATGCACAAAATCACATAACATCATCTCATCACACACATATCACATATCATGTCCGATACCACATACACACATACCGGGAAATACTCGGCAAATAAGATCACATCATCATATTACACATATCATATCACATACACGTATCACATATACACATACCGGCAAATAAATCATCTCATCATACACATCACATATCATATCACACACATACCGCGGCCAAATACCCACGCAATATCACATACACACATACCGCGGCCAAATACCCAATTGAAATCAATAGTCATATCATACACACATAACGAAAGTCGCGGGGCCCAGTGGGCCCGCCCCAAAAATCATCACATATACACATACCGCGCGTCAACCCAATACCACTTTTTTTTTTCTTTTTAAAAAAAAAACGGTGAATACACACATACCGCGGCCCAATGAAACCACAAAGCGAATATGAATCATAAACGGCAATATCATCATACACACATACACGCGGGTGTGATGGGCACATCCCAACGTCACTAAAACGATTTCAATATCGACACATCACATACACGGTTCCCGGCCAAAAGAACCGTCTCTAACATATCATACTCCGACACATCACGCAAACCGAGAACTATATGCACCTAAATCCATTATTACACATCAAAGACCCAATGGTAATCAACAAGTCCTCATTTAAAAGCCCAAACAGTAGTCAAATCAAGTTTCCTCCGAACGTCACTCGGGAACAGATCAAATAGAATTTTAGAAATCATAGTTACGTATCGGAATCATAAGTATACGAATCATTATTTCAGACTCGACTCAAAGATAAGTAAAATCGTACTTGAAATCGGATAATAGTCATATCATATCCTTTCAAAAATCGTCGAAGTACATAACATAGAAAGTCGCGGGCCCACGGAGGGGTGTCGACTCAAGTCGGGCCCGCCCATGAAAATCATAGTTATTATACGTCATAGAATCATTTTTGAGCATATCAAGGCCATCCAAGCCTTTTTGTGAAAGTTATGGTCGTTCGTAGTTTCGAATCGTTTAGGAAAAAAGAATTTATTTTAAAATCAATTTTTTTTTCTTTAACTCTTTTTTTCAAAAAAAAAAACTTTTATGCAACATTTGAAATTTAGTCATACAAAAGACATAAGATCCTTTTGGAACAAACCCTATACATAGCATTTCAAATCCAATCATATCAAGGACATACGGATCATAGCTTGACCATATTAAGGATGCCAACATCACAAAGCGAATATGAATCATAAACATGTTCGGATTTTTCGAATAGAATTACCCCAAGGCTCATAACATATCATACCTTAGCTCATATCTAAGACATGCCAAAAGAAGGAAAGGTAAGCCTTACATACCTTGATTGCTTCCTAAGCTAATCCAAACTCAAGTCTCGGCTTCTCAAAATCTACAACACGTCATTAGACACCAAACATTAGTCATATGCACCTTAATCCCATTTTAAACTCGCACTTTATTTACGTAAATTTAGGCAAAGATTTCCCCGTATAATTCAACACCCCGAGAATTCAACTCGGCCAATATCAACAACAACCATACCAACAATCATAATAACAATATCCATAAGTAATTCCAAACGCATTCTAACATTAATAACTCCTTTCTACATAATTCGACGACATTCATGCATATTCAATTCAACTTCATACATTCAAACTAATATCAACGATCGCATATTCAAATACCAATCCAAAACCATTCAAACACGATTCAAAAACATTTCCAACAATCCACACAATATTTCAAACAATCCAATTAATACTCTACTCCACCCGAAACCTCAAATTTCCATAAGAGCAACAACAATACATTTTCTTCCTTCCAAATTCATAAACTAAACTAACAATCCATACTTTAACAACATTAATCTTACAAATACGCGAAACTATATTAAAATTCCATTAGCCTCTATAACAAACCACAAACGACTATAACTTCAATTTGAGCCGTTAAACTTTCATTTTCTTCACATAATCCACAACACAACAACCAAATCACACTAAATAAAGGTAGTCCCTCATTTACACACCACACATATATATACACGGCCACAACCCCAACACCATATTTTCATGAACTTCATTCACTTCTACATTTCACAACATGCACAATCATCCATAAAACACATAAAGAAGATTAAATCTCACCTTTTCTCTTCAACTTTTCCTCTCGGCTAAGCTTTCCAATTGCACAAACGGATGTTTTTCTTGCTCCAACAACCCTTCCATGTTGTTTAGGACCTTCCAATGAGTTGAAAACCTAGAAGAAAATAATTTTTTGTGAACAATTTGGAGGCATCAATTTCAGCCATCCTTGGCCGTTTCTCCTTCTTTTTTTTTTTTCTTCAAGCTTCATGAATTTTCTAGGTGGGAGATGAAAAAGATGACTAATTAGTCATCCTCTATGCTCTTATAATAAACATCCATGTGGCTATGGCCCACATGTCACATGCAAGGCCACATGGCCATTTTTTCATGAATTCTTAGTTTCCAAAACTTCACTTTTGACCCCCAAATTTTCATAAAATGTCTAACTTTCCATAATTCACTTTTGGCCCCAAATTTTCCTTATTCCAATTTTACCCTTAACATTCCATGCCAATGAAAAGATGAATATGCAACTTATGCACTTGTAACAAAAATCAACAAAATCGAAAATTAAAAGTCTTGTCCATAACTTGTCGCAACCAACTTAGAATATTCCAACGTACAAAGTACGGGGTATAATAAGAACATTCGTCCTTGAATGTTCAACTAGTCGTATGGGGTCTTAAGGATCTCGATTTAAACTTTTCCTTCTTGCAATTCCTTTTACTCGACTTGTAACATTCTAGCACATTATCTCGTGTCGTCTCTTAATCTTTAACTCAACCCTTCCTTATTCGTTCCATAACTTGTTTTTCCGTTTTATACTTGCCTTTATATTTTGGCTACATAGATCACATCATAACCTTGGCCACTTTCACACCAAGCTTCACTTATTTTCATAACAACCCTCATGGTATTCACATTATATCTTATTCGTAATCAATCTCATAATATAACACTTCTTAACCCTTTACCCTTTTCTAATCAACTTCTTCCTCTGTACCCTTGTCTTGATCATACTATTACTTCTTTCCCGAAGTCAGCCATGCTCGCAACTTACTCAAATCTTACCATTACGGTGATCACGGCCTTTCAGGTCGCATTACAAACCTACATCTCATTTTCTCTTTATTTCTGGGAAAATTTCGTGCAGTTTCCCATATTTCTTACTATCTCAAAACACAGTACACGGAAATACCAACAATGCCTCACGGGGGCCAAAATACATATATACATATCATATCATATCGCAGCCACACGGGGCTCCCAATATCACCAGCAAGACACAAATGATAAACATACCTCGTATGCCCAACTCAAACGGCACCGTTCCACTTTCTTGTTTACTTTCCCCTTTAGTCTTCAACTTGTATTTCAATCGCAACTTCAATATCTTTCCCAACATATGTCTTTCATACCTTTAATTACCTGCGTACTTTGTGACTTCCAACATCATCAATCACTTTCGTCTATCGGTCTCATTCTTCAGCTGCAATCACAAATCAGGGTAAGAAGTCCCATCTCCTATGACTTGGCTCTATGGCACGATCTCAGACGTGAAAGAAGAGTAACCACCCTAGATGCCCTGTAGCCTCCTGTTTATAAGTGTGGCGCGCTACACACCATAAACAAGACTCTACTGGACACGACTTTGCGTACAACCCTAGGGACGAACTGCTCGATACCAATTTGTCACACCCTAACTCTCCATAGGGCGTGATGGGCACCCGACCCTTACCTAGGGCCGAGCGAACCCGCTGACTCTCACAATACTCATAAACATGCTGAGCCCTCAAATCATATCATAAGTACATAGTGAAAAATTTTCGTAAAAGCAAACCTGCCTTTCTTTTTTTTTCCAAATCAAATAAAGTCTGCAATCGTATGAGATCTGTAAACATATGAAGTTCGTAACATAATGCATAATAATACGTCGGCTTACATAGCCGCTTACAAAACTGCCATATCATAAACTCGACACTGTCTGCAAAGTCTCTAACATAACTCCGAATACCATACAAAGCATTCTGACTCGGCAGCACTCCGGAGGAAATGGAGCTCGCCAATCCAGCCGGAACATCTTCTGCTAACATCACCTACTCATCTGTGGGTACCTGCGGCATGAAACGCAGCCCGAAGAAAGGGGGTCGACGAAATATGTACCGAGTATGCAAAGCGAAAGTACGAGAAACGAAGTCATAACCGAAGCTTCGGGAGTACATAAAGTGCACTGATAGCCGGAATACCAAGGTGATTGTATTTGAAATACAAATCGTACATAAGAGATACAAAAGACAAACATGATAATCAGAATGCCAAAATGCTTCGCTTTCTTTTTGAAAAACATTTCTGTCTCATACATACGGAAAATCAAACACATCATATGAGCTGACATTAACCGAATGATCATAATCCAGACTGTCAAAATCACATATCATATGCACACATATCGTGTCCCGGCCCTCTAGTGAGGGACTCAGCAAATAAGATCATCTCATCATATTATCACATATCATATCACACATACACGTACCGCGGCCAAAAACCCAACCGCAATATCACATACACATATACATACCGCGGCCAAATACCCGGCCAAATACCCAACAGCAATATCACATATACACATACCGCGGCCAAATACCCGGCGGCAATATCACATATACACATACCGCGGCCAAATACCCGGGTCAAGTATCCAAATTTGACAATATCACACATACACACATACCGCGGCCAAATATCCCATACCGCGGTCAAGGTCAATATCACACATATAAGAATCCAGGCATATCACGGACACATCATAACATCAGAATACATACACGGTTCCCGGCCAAAAGGGCTCGGCGAACCGGACATATCATACTCCGAAAACACATCATTTACAAACCGAGAACCATATGCACCTAAATCCTTATTACTGACTCAACAGAATGGTGAAACAAGTCCTCATTTAAAAGCCCAAACAGTAGTCAAATCAAGTTTCCTCCGAACGTCACTCGGGAACAGATCAAATAGAATTTTTAGAAATCATAGTTACGTATCGGAATCATAAGTATACGAATCATTATTTCAGACTCAAAAGATAAGTAAACTGATCGTACTTGAAATCGGATAATAGTCATATCATATCCTTTAAAAAATCGTCAGAAGTACATAACGAAAGTCGCGGGGCCCACGGAGGGGTGTCGACTCAAGTCGGGCCCGCCCATGAAAATCATAGTTATTATACGTCATAGAATCATTTTTGAGCATATCAAGGCCATTCGGTTCTGTTTGTGAGAGTTACGGACGTTCGTAGTTTTCGGAATCGTTTAGGAACAAAACACTTTTTTTTTCTTTAAAAAAAAACCAACTTTTATGCAACATTTGAAATTTAGTCATACAAAAGACATAAGATCCTTTTGGAACAAACCCTATACATAGCATTTCAAATCCAATCATATCAAGGACATACGGATCATAGCTTGACCATATTAAGGATTGCAACATCACAAAGCGAATATGAATCATAAACATGTTCGGATTTTTCGAATAGAATTACCCCCAAGGCTCATAACATATCATACCTTACTCATATCTAAGACATGCCAAAAGAAGGAAAGGTAAGCCTTACATACCTTGATTGCTTCCTAAGCTAATCCAAACTCAAGTCTCGGCTTCTCAAAATCTACAACACGTCATTAGACACCAAACATTAGTCATATGCACCTCGGAATCCCATTTTAAACTCGCACTTTATTTACGTAAATTTTTTGGCGCATTTCCCCGTAAATTCAACACCCCGAGAATTCAACTCGGCCAATATCAACAACAACCATACCAACAATCATAATAACAATATCCATAAGTAATTCCAAACACATTCTAACATTAATAACCCTTTCTACATAATTCGACGACATTCATGCATATTCAATTCAACTTCATACATTCAAACTAATATCAACGATCGCATATTCAAATACCAATCCAAAACCATTCAAACACGATTCAAAAACATTTCCAACAATCCGCACAATATTTCAAACAATCCAATTAATACTCTACTCCACCCGAAACCTCAAATTTCCATAAGAGCAACAACAATACATTTTCTTCCTTCCAAATTCATAAACTAAACTAACAATCCATACTTTAACAACATTAATCTTACAAATACGCGAAACTATATTAAAATTCCATTAGCCTCTATAACAAACCACAAATGACTATAACTTCAATTTGAGCCGTTAAACTTTCATTTTCTTCACATAATCCACAACACAACAACCAAATCACACTAAATAAAGGTAGTCCCTCATTTACACACCACACACATATATATACACGGCCACAACCCCAACACCATATTTTCATGAACTTCATTCACTTCTACATTTCACAACATGCACAATCATCCATAAAACACATAAAGAAGATTAAATCTCACCTTTTCTCTTCAACTTTTCCTCTCGGCTAAGCTTTCCAATTGCACAAACGGATGTTTTTCTTGCTCCGACAACCCTTCCATGTTGTTTAGGACCTTCCAATGAGTTGAAAACCTAGAAAAAAATAATTTTTTGTGATCAATTTCAGCCATCCTTGGCCGTTTCTCCTTCTTTCTTTTTTTTTCTTCAAGCTTCATGAATTTTCTAGGTGGGAGATGAAAAAGATGACTAATTAGTCATCCTCTATGCTCTTATATTAAACATCCATGTGGCTATGGCCCACATGTCACATGCAAGGCCACATGGCCATTTTTTCATGAATTCTTAGTTTCCAAAACTTCACTTTTGACCCCCAAATTTTCATAAAATGTCTAACTTTCCATTATTCACTTTTGGCCCCAAATTTTCCTTATTCCAATTTTACCCTTAACATTCCATGCCAATGAAAAGATGAATATGCAACTTATGCACTTGTAACAAAAATTAACAAAATCGAAAATTAAAAGTCTTGTCCATAACTTGTCGCAACCAACTTAGAATATTCCAACGTACAAAGTACGGGGTATAACAAAGGAAATAAGAAGGGAGCGAGACGACAGTGTAGTAATAGGCCGTGATATGTGTAGTCAAGGATACGAGTGCTATAAGTGATGGGAATGTGAAAGACCCGGTTATAGAGAAGATGAGGAACGGGGTAAAATGGGAGAAGACGGAGATTTTGGGCGTAATCAAGCATCTATAGTAATGACGATCAAAAAGTGAGCTCATCGCCATCGGGGACACAGGTTCGGGATGAAAAGTAATCATATCCACGTGAAAGGCGAATACCGAGGACCAAAGGAGGGCAAAATAGTAATTGTGCTACAAGGGCGTGTTGAAATCTGTGAAGGCTTCAATTTACCCCAGACTACGTGACGGCGATCATGCGATAAAGTGGACGCATGTCACGACCCAACCCCGTAGGCCGTGACTAGTGCCGGGCTCTGCGCACCCGAACACTTTCCTCGGATAATATCAAACACGTCCCGGTATATAACGAGCGACAAGGCTATGTTCCAAATTTATATAATTTTCGAAAAATTCGACGAGTTTCCTTGTTTTACGGACTGTCAAAATAACCTGCGCCTGAGAAAATACCAACAAAGGCCACACGGGGCCAACAGCAACATATATACATATGCGGGCAGACAGACGCGCGGCAAATAGAATTGCCCAAACACAACATATACAAACACAAGCGTACGGAAGTAGGCACAACCCACAAACATGTCCACGGACCTCTAAATGCAACGCAGAATCATATGATGGGACGGGCCCCGCCGTACCCATGAACAAATATATACAATGCAACGGACGAATATATATACCAAAATATGGCTCCAAAAAGGGGAGCACTCCAAAACGAAGAAAGGGGGTCCTAAACGGGGGATCCCCGGGTTCCCTGGGGGGAAAACCACCCAAAAATGATAATTATGTCCGAGTATGCAAACAAAAAAAGTATGTACAAATCGGGGCATGATAGAAATAGAGGTGAAAATAAAATGCTTTAAAATATCAAAAAGTTATTCAAAA